>NW_026639241.1:0-45329 GCF_028554395.1 Pezoporus wallicus | reverse complement strand
GTCCGGTTTCCGGTTACCTGTGGGGGCCACCCCCTGCCTTGCTCGCACAGTCCTCCAGGGCTCTATGGTCCTGCTCTTAGAGTCATTCTGCAACACCGGTGTGTCCTGAATGCTTCTCCTAGATGAAGAGACATTATAAAACCCTTAGGAGAAATATTGAATGATAACCTTGTCCCAGACATTTAGAAATGACAAAGGATGGGGCAGATAGAAGAGAAAACCAAGCTATGAAAATGTGGGGAAGGAAGAAAGAGAAGAATGTAGATGGCTTTAGATGTTTTCAATGTCAACCTGTTTTTCTGCTGGAAGGCACCAGACTGACAGTCAGGGAGATGCACTGAAGGAGGGAAGAAAAGGATTTCTGAGTGGTTTTGAATGTCTTTCTTCCCCATTGGGTACTGGGCTAAACCGAAGGCTTGTGAAGTGGGAAAATCAATATAACAGAGGGAGAAATAACACTCAACCTAATTTAAAAAAGAAGAATAATATAATTCAAAGACTATTGAAAAGAACTACATGAATCCAGAAAGGGGCACTGAGAATACCTGGGTGTGCTTGTGCAGGGTGAATAATGCAGCTTGAAGTCCCAGAAGCAGACAGCTGAGTATAACACTTGCTCTATCAGCTTCGTCAAGATACCCAGGCAAGCAGCACCTTGGGTGCTCAGGGGAGAGGAAGACCCCTCATCCTCCCTCCCAACAGCACTCAGGCCCTTTACACCCCTACTTAAATTTGCAGCAGAGCAGAGGCTCAGATATGACTCGTCCCCATTTAGCACAAAGGCTTTGTTGACCAAGACTGTCAGAGCTTTATTTCTTAGAATTGCAGCTTGGTTTGTGTTGGAAGGGACCTTAAAGCTCCTCCAGTTCCAACCCCTGCCACAGGCAGGGACACCTTCCACTAGAGCAGCTTGCTCCAAGCCCCTGTTTCCAACCCAGCCTTGAACACTGCCAGGGATGGGGCAGCCACAGCTTCTCTGGGCACCCTGTGCCAGCGCCTCAGCACCCTCACAGGGAAGAGCTTCTGCCTAAGAGCTCATCTCAGTCTCCCTTCTGGCAGCTTCAAGCCATTCCCCTTGGCCTGTCCCTGCAGGCCCTTGGCCAAAGCCCTCCTGCAGGTTTCTTGTAGTCCCCTTCAGACACTGGAAGCTGCTCTGTGGACTCTAAGCAGCTTCTCTTCTCCAGGCTGCACAGACCCAGTGTTCTCAGCCTGGCCCCATACAGGAGGTGCTCCAGCCCCTGAGCATCCTTGTTGCATCTCTGGACTTGCTCTAGCAGCTCCATGTCCTCCTTGTGCTGGGGACACCAGAGCTGTATCAAATCCTCTTGACCTTCCACCAGTTCATCATTGAGGAAATGCTTGTAAAGTAGGCAATGGAGACAGTGGTCAGTGCCTTACCTCAAGCCTGAGCCTCCTTTTTGTGGGCTCTACTTTCATTTAGCACAATTTAGACACAAAATACATGGTGCTGTCTCAGGCCTGCTATTAAATACCTAATACTTATTTGGATGAATTACTGAAGGCTCAGGCCTCGCTTAAAACAACCTGAAGGTGTTTGAAGAGAACCATTCGTTGTGCTGGTTCTCCATACCCTGCACTTGCTGTAATAATGACCAGTAGTGAGCAAGAATGACCAATAATGGCCAGTAATGATCAGTTCCATAATCACATATTCCACATATTCCTTCCTTACCTCCACAGTACTGTAGGGCTCCAAATGTGCTTTCAAACCCTGCATAGATGTGGCAGCAGCTTTCGCTCCCACAGCCTCCTCAGAGCCCCCTTCACCTCCTTGTTCCTCAGGCTGTAGATGAGGGGGTTGAGGGTTGGGGTGAGGATGCAGTAACACACCGACACCAGCTTTGCCTGATCCCATGAGGATGCCTCATGAGGCTGGACATAGGTGAGGATCGTGGGTGCGTAGAAGATGGTAATGGCAGCCAAGTGGGAGGCACAGGTAGAGAAGACCTTCAGCCTCCTCGTGGCCAAAGGGATCTGCAGGACGGTGTGGAGGATGTAGGTGTAGGACACCAGCATCATCAGGAGAGGGCCCACGGTGTTTAACACAGCGTGGTAAACCTGCAAGACCTCATTTGTGCTTGTGTCTGAGCAGGGGGGCAGGCAGGGGGATACTGTTGTAGGTGTCTGTTACAGACCACCAGATCAGGGTGAGGAAGTTGACGAGGCCTTCTACAGGCAGCTGAGAGCGGCCTCACAGTCACAGGCTGTGGTCGTTGTGGGGGATTTTAACTTCCCTGATGTTTGCTGGAAGGACCACTCGGCAACCCAGCCACAGTCCAGGAGGTTCCTCCAGTGTATGGATGATAACTTCCTCCTGCAAATGGTGGATGAGCCGACCAGGAGAGGAGCGCTGCTGGATCTCATCCTCACTAACAAGGAGGATCTGGTTGAAGCAGTAAGGGTTGAGGGCTGCCTTGGTTGCAGTGACGACAAGATGGTGGAGTTCAGGATCTTGTGTGGTAGGACTAGTAGAATACCAAGTAGAATTGCAACCCTGGACTTTAGCAGGGCAAACTTTGGCCTTTTCAAGCAATTGCTAGGGGAAATCCCATGGGCAGGGCTGCTTGAAGGTAAAGGGGCCCAAGATAGTTGGTTGACATTCAAGGACTGCTTTTTCCGTGCTCAAGATCGGAGCATCCCGACACGTAGGAAGTCAAGGAAGAGGGCCAAGAGACCTGCGTGGCTAAATAGGGAATTGCTGGGTATGCTCAAGTGGAAGAGGAGAGTTTACAGGTCATGGAAGGAGGGGCTGGCCACTTGGGAGGAATATAAGGCTGCTGCTAGAGGATGTAGGAAGACAGCTAGGAGGACTAAGGCATCCTTAGAATTAAACCTGGCAAGAAGGGTCAAGGACAGCAAAAAGAGCTTTTTTAAATACATGGCAGATAAAACTAACACCAGAGGCAATGTAGGCCCACTGATGAACGGGATGGGTGCCCTGGTGACAGAAGATAAAGAGATGGCAGAGTTACTGAATGCCTTCTTTGTCTCTGTCTACTCTGCTGCAGGCAGTCCTGAAGAGCCCTGTACCCCTGAGACCTTAGATGAAGTCAGGTCGATGGAGCGGTTTGCCTTAGTCGATGAGGAATGGGTTAGAGATCAGTTGAGCAATCTGGACATCCATAAATCCATGGGTCCAGATGGGATGCACCCGCGGGTGCTGAGGGAACTGGCGGAAGTCATTGCTAGACCGCTCTCCATCATCTTTACCAAGTCTTGGGAAACGGGAGAGGTGCCTGAGGGCTGGAGGAAAGCAAATGTCACTCCAGTCTTCAAAAAGGGCAAGAAGGAGGACCCGGGTAACTATAGACCGGTCAGCCTCACCTCCATCCCTGGGAAAGTGATGGAACACCTTATCATTGGTGCCATCTTAAGGCATATCAAGGATAAGAGGGTTATGAGGGGCAGTCAACATGGCTTCACCATGGGGAAATCATGCTTGACCAATCTCTTAGCCTTTTATGAGGAAATAACACGGTGGATGGATGATGGCAGAGCGGTGGATGTGGTCTACCTTGACTTCAGCAAAGCATTTGACAGTCTCCCACAGCATCCTCACAGCTAAATTGAGGAAGTGTGGACTGGATGATCAGGTAGTGATGTGGACTGTGAACTGGCTGAAGGAGAGAAGCCAGAGAGTTGTAGTCTATGGGGCTGAGTCTAGTTGGAGGCCTGTAACTAGTGGAGTGCCTCAAGGGTCAGTACTGGGACCGGTATTATTTAATATATTCATCAACGATTTAGATGAGGGAATTGAGTGTACCATCAGCAAGTTTGCTGATGACACTAAGCTGGTAGGAGTGGCTGACACGCCAGAAGGCTGTGCTGCCATCCAGCGAGACCTGGACAGGCTGGAGAATTGGGCAGGGAATAACTTGATGAAATATAACAAGGGAAAGTGTAGAGTCCTGCATCTGGGCAGGAACAACCCCAGGTTCCAGTCTAGGTTGGGGAACGACCTGTTAGAGAGCAGTGTAGGGGAGAGGGACCTGGGGGTCCTAGTGGATGACAGGATGACCATGAGCCAACACTGTGCCCTTGTGGCCAAGAAGCCAATGGCATCCTGGGGTGTATTAGAAGGGGGGTGGTTAGTAGGTCGAGAGAGGTCCTCCTTCCCCTCTACTCTGCCCTGGTGAGACCGCATCTGGAATATTGTGTCCAGTTCTGGGCCCCTCAGTTCAAGAAGGACAGGGAGCTGCTGGAGAGAGTCCAGCGCAGGGCAACAAAGATGATTAAGGGAATGGAGCATCTCCCTTATGAGGAAAGACTGAGGGAGCTGGGTCTCTATAGTTTAGAGAAGAGGAGACTGAGGGGTGACCTTATAAGTGTCTATAAATATATAAAGGGGGAGTGTCACGAGGATGGAGCCAGGCTCTACTCAGTGGCAAACAATGATAGGACAAGGGGTAATGGGTACAAACTGGAACACAAGAGGTTCCACTTAAACTTGAGAAGAAACTTCTTCTCAGTGAGGGTGACGGAACACTGGAACAGGCTGCCCAGGGAGGTTGTGGAGTCTCCTTCCCTGGAGACATTCAAAACCCGCCTGGACACATTCCTGTGTAACCTTATCTAGGTGTTCCTGCTCCGGCAGGGGGATTGGACTAGATGATCTTTCGAGGTCCCTTCCAATCTCTAGCATACTGTGATACTGTATGATACTGTGACTTCCCCAGAGTGGCTGCTTTGGACTCGGTGCGTGAGTTGGGCTGGCTGAGCCGGCAGCGGAGCGCTGCAGCTTCCGAGGGATGATCCTGGGATCTGCCCTCATTTCTTACGGGGAGAACAAGGGCCTGTGGGGAAAGGGCGAAGGGCTTTAATGTGACATAGAGGGGAGATTGAGAGATCTTAGAAGTTGTTCCCTGTGCCCAGAGAAGCTGTGGCTGCCCCATGGCTGGCGGTGCTCAAGGCCAGGTTGAATGGAGCTTGGAGCAAGCTGCTCTAGTGGAAGTTGCCTCTGCCAGTGGCAGGGATTGGAGCTGGATGAGCTTTAAGGTCCCTCCCAATCCAAACCATTGTGTGCTTCCGTGATATCCTCAAGTCCCCAGTTCTGCCGGGTGGCAGACCATGATGCTGGCAAGTACTGCCGTTGGCTTGCTGGCAGTTGACTGCTAGGCCTGGCTCTTGCCCTGGCTTTTTGGACACTGCAGTGGGTGCTGCATGCAAGGAGGGATGTGGGAAGAGGCTCTGTGCTGGCTGAGGTGGCATGGTCCTGCTGGGACCTGAGTTTCTCCCACCAGGAACCCTGTGGGCAGGGCCTGGGGCTTTGTCACTCTCCTGGGTTCAGCAGTAGCCGGCATTTTTCTCCTTAGTAGCTGGTGCAGTGCTGTGCTTTTTGACTTTCAGCCCGGGAACAGCGCTGATAACACCGCTGTTTTCAGTTGTTGCTCAGTAAGGACTTTGTGAGTCTCACGCTTGGCAGGGAGGAGGGGAAGCCAGGAGGAAGCAGAGACAGGACACCTGACCCAAACTAGCCAAAGAGGTATTCCATAGCAAGCACGACACACCCACTATATAAACTGGGGACAGTTACACAGACACTGCTCGGTCAGGCTGGGTATCAATCGGCAGGTGGTAAGCGGTTGTATTCTCTTCCCTTGTTATTTCCTTTATCATTATTATTACTGGTGGTAGCAGCAGTGATTTGTGTTACACCTTAGTTACTGGAGTGTTCTTATCTCACCCCGTGGGAGTTACACTCCCTCACGGAGCCAGTGCTGAGCCCCGCCCCCCCCCCCCAACCCCTGGAGAGGCCGCGAGCGGGTGCCTCCCCATCAGGTACAGGGACCCCTCCCCTCCCATATGGAGACCCCCCCCCCATGTCCCCCTTGTATGTGGGTCTGGGACCCCCACATGTGGGTCTGGGATCCCCCCGCAATATGGGGACACCCCAGGGCCCCCCCCAGCCTTGGACCTACCCCAGGAGGTGTCGCAGCTCGAGGCCAGGCTAAAGCAGCTCCACAGCGACCTCCAGAAGGTACCATTTGGGGGGGGTTGGGGTGATTTGGGGCTGTTTTGGGGATGGTTTTCAGTGTTTTGGGGCAGTTTTCGCCTCTTTTAAGGCTGTTTTGCAGATCTGACCCTGTGTCCCATAGGAGAAGCAAGACAAGGGGAATTTGGGGTGCTTTGATTTAAGTGTTTTGAGGTTTTTTTTTGTTCTGTTTTGGTGCTGTTTTGGGGCTCTGACCCTGTATCCCTCAGGGGAAACAGGACAAGGTGATCTTGGGGTGGTTTTGCTGTGTTTTGGGGTTTCCTTTGGGTGTTCTGGCCTGGTTTTGTCCTCTTTTGGGGCTCTGACTCTGTATCCCACAGGACAAGAAGGACAAGGTGATTTTGGGGTGGTTTCAGGGCTGTTTTGGGGGTTTTGACTGTTTTTGGCCTGTTTTGGGGCTGTTTTGCAGCTCTGACCCTGTATCCCACAGCAGAAGCAGGACAAGGTGATTTTGGGGTGGCTTTAGAGTGGTTTGGGTGTGGTTTTGAATGGTTTTGGGTTGCTTTTGTCGTGTTTTAAGGCTGTTTTGGGGTTCTGACCCACAGGAGAAGCAGGACAAGGTGGTTTTGGGGTGGTTTTGGGTCTGTTTTGGGGCTCTGACCCTGTATCCCACAGGAGAAGCAGGACAAGGTGGTTTTGGGGTGGTTTTGGGTCTGCTTTGGGGCTCTGACCCTGTATCCCATAGCAGAAGCTGGAGAAGGTGTTTTTGGGGTGTTTTGGGTTGTTTTTGGCCTTTTTTGGGGCTCTGACCCTGTATCCCACAGGAGAAGCAGGACCAGGTAGTTTTGGGGTGTTTTGGGGCTTTTTGGGGCTTTTTGGGGGGTTTCTGAATGTTTTTGGCCTGTTTGGGGGCTGTAACCCTGTATCCCCAAGCAGAAGCTGGAGAAGGTGGTTTTGGGGGTCTTTTGGGTTGGTTTTGGCCTGTTTTGGGTATGTTTTGGGGCTCTGACCCTGTATCCCACAGGAAAAGCAGGACAAGGTGGTTTTGGGTTCTTTTGGGACTGTTTTGGGTATGTTTTTGACTCTTTTTGGCCTGTTTTAGGGCTGTTTGGAAGGTCTGACCCTGTATCCCATATGAGAAAGAGGAGAAGGTTGGTTTGGGCTGTTTTGGGGCTGTTTTGGGTTGGTTTTGGCCTGTCTTGGGTCTGTTTTGGGGCTCTGACCCTGTGTCTCACAGGATAAGCTGGACAAGGTGATTTGGGCGTGTTTTGGCCTGTTTTGGGGTTTGCTTTGTGTGTTTTGACCTGATCTTCACCTGGTTTTGGCCTGTTTTGGGTCTGTTTTGGTCTGTTTCGGGGCTCTGGCCCTGTATCCCACAGGAGAAGAAGGACAAGTTGGTTTTGGGGCTGTTTTGGGGGTTTTTGAATGGTTTTGTCCTGTTTTGTGGCTGTTTGGGGGCTCTGAGCCTGTATCCCATAGCAGAAGCAGGACAAGGTGGTTTTGGGGTTTTGGAGCTGTTTTGGTGGTTTTTGACTAGTTTTGTCCTGTTTTAGGTCTGTTTGGGGGCTCTGACCCTGTATCCCATAGGAGAAACAGGACAAGGAGGCCTTAGGGTAGTTTTGGGGATGTTTTTGGGCTGTTTTGGGTATGTTTTGAGGCTGTGGCCCTGTATCCCACAGGAGAAGCAGGACAAGGTGGTTTTGGGATACTTGGTTTTTTGGGGGGCTGGTTTTGGGTGGTTTAGACATGTTTTTGTCCTGTGTTGAGTCTGTTTTGTGACTCTGAACCTGTATCCCACAGGAGAAGCAGGACAAGGTGGTTTTGGGGTGGTTTTGTCCTCTTTTTGTGGTGTTTTGGGTCTATTTTGGGGCTGTGACCCTGTATTGTGTAGGAGAAGCAGGACAAGGTGATTTTGGGGTGGTTTGGGCCTGTTTTGGGGGTTGGTTTGTTTCTTTTGGCTGGTTTTTGGCCTGTTTTGGGGCTGGTTTGGGTCTGTTTTTTGGCTCTGACCGTGTATCCCCTAGGAGAAGCAGGAAGAGGTGGTTTTGTGGTGTTTTGGGGCTGTTTAGGGGGTTTTGGAATGTTTCTCTCCTTTTTGTAGCTGTTTTGGGGCTCTGACCCTGTATCCCATAGGAGAAGTAGGAGAAGGTAGTTTTGGGGCTGTTTTGGTGTTTTTTGACAGTTTTTGTCCTGTTTTGCATCTGTTTTGGGGCTCTGACCCTGTATCCCACAGGAGAAGCAGGAGAAGGTGATTTTGGGGTGGTTTTAGGGCAGTTTGGGGGTGGTTTTGAATGGTTTTGGGTTGTTTTTGTCCTGTTTTCAGGCTGTTTTGGGGTTCTGAGCGTGTGTCCCATAGGAAAAGCTGGACAAGGTGCCCTTGGGGTGTTTTTTGGGGTCTTTTGGGGCTGTTTTCTGTATGTTGTGAGGCTCTGACACTGTATCCCACAGGAGAAGCAGGACAAGGTGGTTTTGGGGTGGTTTTGTCCTGTTTAGTTTTTTTTTTTTTTTTGGTCTGTTTTGGGGCTCTGACCCTGTGTCCCATAAGAGAAGCAGGACAAGGTGGTTTTGGGCTGGTTTTGGGGGTGTTTTGGGTTGTTTTTGGCCTGTTTAGGTCTGTTTGGGGGCTCTGACCCTGTATCCCACAGGAGAAGCAGGAGAAGGTGGTTTTGGGGGTGTTTTGGGTTGTTTTTGGTCTGTTGTGGGTTCTGTTTGGGGGCTCTGACCCTGTATCCCATAGCAGAAGCAGGACAAGGTGGCTTTGGGATGTTTTTGGGGTGTTTTGGGTTGTCTTTGGCCTGTTTTGGGTCTGTTTTGAGGCTCTGACCCTGTATCCCACAGGAGAAGCAGGACAAGGTGATTTTGGAATGGTTTGGCCTCTTTTGGGATTGGCTTTGCGTGTTTTGGCCTGGTTTTCACCTGGTTTTGGCCTTTTTTGTGGCTGCTTTTTGGCTGTTTTGGGACTCTGACCCTGTATCCCAGAGGAGAAGCAGGAGATGGTGATTTCGGGGTGGTTTTAGGGTGGTTTGGGGGTGGTTTTGAATGGTCTTGGGTTGGTTTTGTCCTGTTTTACGGCTGTTTTGGTGTTCTGATCCTGTGTCCCATAGGAGAAACAGGGCAAGGTGGCCTTTGGGTAGTTTTTGGGATGTTTTCGGGCTGTTTTGGGTATGTTTTGAGGCTCTGACACTGTATCCCACAGGAGAAGCAGGAGAAGGTGGTTTTGGGGTGGTTTTGTCCTGCTTTGGTTTTTTTTTTTTTTGGTCTGTTTGTGGGCTCTGACCCTGTATCCCACAGGACAAGCAGCACAAGGTGGTTTTGGGGTGTGGTTTGCGGGTGGTTTTGTGTGTTTTGGGGTGGTTTTGTCCTGTTTTGGGGCTTTTTGGGTCTTCTGACCCTGTATCCCACAGGCGAAGCAGGACAAGGTGGGTTTGGGGTGTTTTGGGGCTGTTTTGGGGGTTTCTGACTGGTTCTGGCCTGTTTTGGGGCTGTTTGGGGGTTCTGACCCTGTATTCTATAGCAGAAGCTCGAGAAGGTGGTTTTGGGGTGGTTTTAGGGTGGTTTGCGGCTGGTTTTGAATGGTTTTGTGTTGGTTTTGTCCTTTTTTAAGGCTGTTTTGGGGTTCTGACGCTGTATCTCACAGGAGAAGCAGGACGAGGTGGTTCTGGTGTGTTTTTTCCCGGTTTTGGGGGTATTTTAAGGTTCTGACCCTGTATACCACTGGTGGAACAGGAGAAGGTGATTTTGGGAGTTGGTTTCTGTCGTTTGGCCTGTTTTTAGCCTGTTTTGTGGCTATTTTTTGGGCTCTGATCCTGTATCCTATAGGAGAAGCAGGACAAGGTGATTTGGGGGTGGTTTTGGGGTGGTTTTGAATGGTTTTGGTTTGTTTCTGTCCTTTTTTAGGGCTGTTTTGGGTTTCTGAACCTGTGTCTCATAGGAAAGCAGGACAAGGTTGCATTGGGGTTGTTTTGGGTCTGTTTTTGGGCTCTGACCCTGTATCCCACAGGAGAAGCAGGGCAAGGTATTTTAGGGTTAGGTTTGGCTTGTTTTGGGGTTTGCTTTTGGTGTTTTGGCCTGGTTTTGGCCTGTTTTTGTCCTGTTTTGTGGCTGTTTTGGGGCTCTGAACCTGTATCCCATAGCAGAAGCAGGACAAGTTTGTTTTGATGTGTTTTGTTGCTGTTTTGGGGTTTTTTGATTGGTTTTGTCCTGTTTTGGGGCTGTTTGGTGGCTCTGACCCTGTATCCCATAGCAGTAGGAGGACAAGGTGTTTTTTGGCTGGGTTTTCTGGTCTTTTGGGTTGTTTTTGGCCTGTTTTGGGGCTGTTTGGGGGCTCTGACTCTGTATCCCGTAGCAGAAGGAGGACAAGGGATTTTGGGCTGGTTTTGGAGGTGTTTTGGGTTGGTTTTGGCTTGTTTTGGGTCTGTTTTGAGTCTCTGACCCTGTTTGCCATAGGAGAAGCAGGACAATGTGGTTTTGGGGTGTTTTGTGGTTTTGGGGGGCTGGTTTTGGGTGGTTTAGGGGTGTTTTTGTCCTGTTTTAGGTCTCTTTTGGGGCTGTGACTCTATTGTGTAGGAGAAGCAGGAGAAGGTGATTTTTGGGTGATTTTGGCCCGTTTTGGGGGTTGGTTTGTTTCTTTTGGCTGGTTTTTGGCCTGTTTTTGGGCTCTGACCCTGTATCTCAGAGGAGAAGCAGGCCAAGGTGGTTTTGTGGTGTTTTGGGGTAGTTTTGGGGGTTTTGGAGTGTTTTTGTCCTGTTTTGGAGCTCTGACCCTGTATCCCACAGGAGAGGGAGTGCAAGGTGGTTTTGGGGCGTTTTGGGGCTGTTTTGGTTGTTTTGGGATGTTTTTGTCCTGTTTTGGGTGTGTTTTGGGGCTCTGACCCTTTAACCCAGAGGAGAAGCAGTACAAGGTGGTTTTGGGGTGTTTCGGGGCTGTTTTGGGGGCTCTGACCCTGTATCTCACAAGAGAAGCAGGAGAAGGTGATCTTGGGGTGGTTTTGGCCTGTTTTGGGGTTTGCTTTGGGTGTTTTGGCCTGGTTTTGTCCTGTTTTGGGGCTCTGAGCCTGTACCCCAGAGGAGAAGCAGGAGAAGGTGATTTTGGGGTGGTTTTAGGGTGGTTTGGGGGTAGTTTTGAATGGTTTTGGGTTGTTTTTGTCCTGTTTTAAGGCTGTTTTGGGGTTCTGACCCTGTGTCTTATAGGAGAAGCAGGACAAGATGGCCTTGGCATGGTTTTTGGGAAGTTTTCGGGCTCTGATCCTGTATCCCACAGGAGAAGCAGGACAAGGTGGGTTTGGGGTGTGTTTTGGGGGTGTTTTTTTGTGTTTTGGGGTGGTTTTGTTCTGTCTTGGTGCTTTTTGGGGGTTTGACCCTGTATCCCACAGGAGAAGCAGGACAAAGTTGGTTTTGGGCTGGTTTTGGGGTTTGCTATGGGTGTTTTGCCCTGTTTTTTTTCCTGTTTTGGGTCTGTTTGGGGGCTCTGACCCTGTATCCCACAGCAGAAGCAGGACGAGGTGATTTTGGGGTGTTTTTAGGATGGTTTGGGGCTGGTTTTGAATGGTTTTGGGTTCGTTTTGTCCATTTTTTAGGGTTTTTTGGGGTTCTGACACTTTATCTCACAGGAGAAGCAGGACGAGGTGATTCTGGGGTGGTTTTATCCTGTTTTGGGGGTGTTTTGGGGGTATTTTGGTGTTCTTACGCTGCATCCCACTGGTGAAGCAGGAGAAGGTGGTTTTGGGGTGGTTTTGGGGGTTGGTTTCTGTCTTTTGGCTTGTTTTTAGCCTGTTTTGTGGCTGTTTTGGGGCTCTGACCCTGTATCCCATAGCAGAAGCTGGAGACGGTGATTTTGGCTTTTTTGGGGGGTGTTTTCAGTTGTTTTTGTCCTGTTTTGGGTCTGTTTTGCAGGTCTGACCCTGTATCCCACAGGAGAAGCAGGAGAAGGTGATTTTGGGGTGGCTTTGGCTTTCTTTCGGATTTTTTTTTTTGGTGTTTTGGCCAGTTTTTGACCTGTTTTCTGGCTGTTTTGGGGATCTGACCCTGTATCCAATATCTGAAGCAGGACAAAGTTGTTTTAGGGTGTTTTGGAGCTTTTTTGGTGGGTTTTGACTGTTTTTGGCTTGTTTTGGGTCTGTTTTGGGGCTCTGACCCTGTATCCCACAGGAGAAGCAGGCCAAGGTGGTTTTGGGGCTTTTGGGGGCTGTTTTGGGGGTTTTTGATTGGTTTTGTCCTGTTTTGGGGGTGTTTGGAGGTCTGACCCTGTATCCCATAGCAGAAGCAGGATAGGGTATTTTTGGGCTGGTTTTTAAGGTGTTTTGGGTTGTCTTTGTCCTGTTTGGGGTCTGTTTTGGGGCTCTGACCCTGTATCCCATAGCAGAAGGAGGACAAAGTGGCTTTGGGATGTTTTTGGGATGTTTTTGGTTGGTTTTGTCCTGTTTTGGGGGTGTTTTGAGGCTCTGACCCTGTATCCCACAGGAGATGCAGGGCAAGTTATTTTGGGGGTGGTTTTGGCTTCTTTGGGGGTTTGCTTTTAGAGTTTTGGCCTGGTTTTGGCCTGTTTTTGTCCTGTTTTGGGGCTGTTTTGGGGCTCTGACCCTGTATCCCATAGCAGAAGCAGGACAAGTTGGTTTCGAGGTGTTTTTGAGCTGTTCTGGTGGTTTTTGACTGTGTTTGTCCTGTTTTTGGGGTGTTTTGGCTCTCTGACCCTGTATCCCACAGGTGCAGGTGGAGAAGGTGATTTTGGGGTGGTTTTAGGGTGGTTTGGGGGTGGTTTTGAATGGTTTTGGTTTGTTTTTGTCCTGTTTTAAGGACAAAACTGAGGACAAGGTGGTTTTGGGGTGGTTTTGGGTGTGTTTTGGGTTCCTTTTGGCCTGTTTTGGGGCTGTTTGGGGGCTCTGACCCTGTATCCCACAGGAGAAGCAGGAGAAGGCAGTTTTGAGGTGGTTTATCCTGCTCTTGTGGTGTTTTGGGTCTGTTTTGAAGGTTTTGGAGTGTTTTTGTATTGTTTTGGGCCTGTTTTGGGTCTGTTTTGGGCCTCTGACCCTGTATCCCATAGGAGAAGCAGGACAAGGTGGTTTTGTGGTGTTTTGGGGCTGTTTTGGGGTGTTTTGGGTTGTTTTTGGCCTGTTTTGGGTCTGTCTTGGGCCTCTGACCCTGTATCCCATAGGATAAGCAGGAGAAGGTGGTTTTGTGGTGTTTTGGGGCTGTTATGGGGGTTTGGGAATGTTTTTTCTTTTTTGGTGCTGTTTTGGCTCTCTGACCCTGTATCACACAGGAGAAGGAGGATAAAGTGTTTCTGGGCTGTTTTGGGGCTGTTTTGGTGGGTTTTCACTCTTTTTGGCCTGTTTTGCGTCTGTTTTGGGGCTCTGACCCTGTATCCCACAGGAGAAGCAGGACAAGGTGGTTTTGGGGTGATTTTAGGGTGGTTTGGGGGTAGTTTTGAATGTTTTTGGGTTGTTTTTGTCCTGTTTTAAGGCTGTTTTGGGGTTCTGACCTTGTGTGCTATAGGAGAAGCAGGACAAGGTGCCCTTGGGGTGGTTTTGGGGGTGTTTTGGGGCTGTTTTGGGTTTGTTTGGGGCTCTGACCCTGTATCCCAGAGGAGAAGCAGGACAAAGTGCTTTTGGTTTTTTTTTGACTGTTTTTGGCTTGTTTTGGGTCTGTTTGGGGGCTCTGACCCTGTATCCTATCGGAGAAGCAGGACAAGGTGGTTTTGGGGTCGTTTTATGCTTTTTTTTTTTTTCTGTATTGGGGCTCTGACCTGGTATCCCATAGAAGAAGCAGGACAAGGTGGTTTTGAGGTATTTTGGGGCTATTTTGGGGGTCTTGGAGTGTTTTTGTCCTTTTTTGAATCTGTTTTTGGGTCCCTGACACTGTATCCCATAGTAGAAGCAGGACAAGGTAGGTTTGGGCTGTTTTTTGTGGTGTTTTGGGTTGTTTTGGGGCTCTGACCCTTTATTGCACAGGACAAGCAGGAGAAGGTGATTTTGGGGTGGTTTTAGGTTGGTTTGATGGTGGTTTTGAATGGTTTTGGGTGTTTCTTGTCCGGTTTTAAGGCTGTTTCGGGGTTCTGGCCCTGTGTCCCATAGGAAAGCAGGAAAAGGTGTCCTTGGGGTTGTTTTTGGGGTGTTTTGGGTCTGTTTTGGGTCTGTTTTGTGGGTCTGACCCTGTATCAAACAGGAGAAGCAGGAGGTGATTTTATGGTGGTTTTGGCCTATTTTGGGGTTTGCTTTTGGTGTTTTGGCCTGTTTTTGTCTGGTTTTGTGGCTGTTTTGGGGCTCTGACCCTGTATCCCACAGGAGAAGCAGGACAAGGTGGTTTTGGGGTGGTTTTGGCTTGTTTTGGGGTTTTCTTTGGGTGTTTTGGCCTGGTTTTGGCTTGGTTTTGTCCTGTTTTCTGGCTGTTTTGGGGCTCTGAGCCTGTATCCCACAGGAGAAGGAGGACAAGGTGGTTCTGGGGAGTTTTGGGGTTATTTTGGGGGTTTCTGACTCTTTTTTGCCTGTTTTGGGGCTGTTTGGGGGCTCTGACCCTGTATCGCACAGGAAAAGCAGGAGAAGGTGGTTTTGAGGTGGTTTTGTCCTTTTTTGTTTTTTTTTGGGGGTCTCTTTTTGGACACTGACCCTGTATCCCACAGGAGAAGTAGAATAAGGTGGTTTAGAGGTGTTTTGGGGCTATTTGGTGGTTTTGGCGTGTTTTTGTCCTGTTTTGAAGCTCTTTGGAGGCTTTGACCCTGTACCCAAGGCAGAACCTGTACAAGGTGTTTTTGGGCTGTTTTGGGTTGTTTTAGGTCTGTTTTGGGGCTCTGACCCTGTATCCCTCAAGAGAAGCAGGATAGGGTAATTTTGGGGTAGTTTTAGAGTGGGTTGGGGGTGGTTTTGAATGGTTTTGGTTTTTTTTCTGTGTTGTTTTGGGGTTCTGACCCTGTGACCCATAAGAAAGCAGGACAAGGTGGTTTTGGCGTGTTTTGGGGCTGTTTTGGGTGTTTTTGATAGCTTTTGTCCTGTTTTCGTTCTGTTTGGGGGCTCTGACCCTGTATCCCATAGCCGAAGGAGGACAAGGTGGTTTTGGGCTGGGTTTTGGGGTGTTTTTGACAGTTTTTTGCCTGTTTTGGAGCTCTGACCCTGTATCCCACAAGAGAAGCAGGACAAGGTGGTTTTGGGGTGATTTTAGGGCGGTTGGGGGGTAGTTTTGAATGGTTTTGGGTTGTTTGGGGGCTCTTACCCTGCATCCTATAGGAGAAGCAGGTCAAGGTGGTTTTGAGGTGTTTTGGGGCTGTTTTGTGTGTTTTGCAGTGTTTTTGTCCTGTGTTGGGGCTGTTTTGGGGCTCTGACCCTGTATCTCATAGCAGAAGCAGGAGAAGGTATTTTTGGGCTGTTTTTAGGGTGTTTTGAGTTGTGTTTGGCCTGTTTCAGGTCTGTTTTAGGGCTCTGACCCTGTATCTCATAGCAGAAGCAGGAGAAGGTGATTTGGGGCTCTTTTTGGGGTGTTTTGTGTTGTTTTTGTCTTGATTTGGGTCTGTTTTGGTGCTCTGACCCTCTATCCCATAGCAGAAGAAGGTTAAGGTGGTTTTGGGCTGTTTTTTGGCGTCTTTTGGGTTGTTTTTGGCCTGTTTTGTGTCTTTTTTGCGTCTCTGACCATGTACCCCACAGGAGAAGCAGGAGAAAGTGATTTTGGGGTGCTTTCTAGGTCGTTTTGAATGGTTTTGGGTTGGTTTTATCCTGTTTTAGGGCTGGTTTGGGGTTCTGACCCTGTGTCTTATAGGAGAAGCACGACAAGGTGGCCTTGGGGTGATTTTTGAGGTGTTTTGTGGCTGGTTTGGGTCTGTTTTGGAGCTCTGACACTGTATCCCACATCAGAAGCTGGACAAGGTGCCCTTGGGGTGATTTTATCCTGTTTTTGGGGTGGTTTGGGCCTCTGATCCTGTATCCCACAGGAGGAGGAGGACAAGTTGGTTTTGGGGAGTTTTGGGGCTGTTTTGGGTTTTTTAGATTGTTTTTGTCCTGTTTTGGGTCTGTTTCGGGCCTCTGACCCTGTATACCACAGCAGAAGCAGTACAAGGTGGTTTTGGGGTAGTTGGAGTTTTTTTGGGGTCTGCTTTTTGGTGGTTTTGGGGTGATTTTTGTCCTGTTTTTGTCGTGTTTTGGGGCTCTGACCCTGTATCCCATAGGAGAAGCGGGAGAAGCTGTTTTGGTGGCTGTTTTGGTGGTGTTTTGGGCTGGTTTTGGCCTGTTTTGGGGCTCTGACCCTGTATCTCACAGGAGAAGCAGGACAAGGTGGTTTTGGTGTGGTTTGCGGTTGTTTTGGGGCTGTTTTGGGGGTGTTTTCGGTTGTTTTTGGCCTGCTTTGGGTCTGTTTCGGGGCTCTGACCCTGTATACCACAGGTGAAGCAGGACAAGGTGGTTTTGGTGTGGTTTTTGGTTGTTTTGAGGGTGTTTTGTGTCTTTTGGGTTGCATTTGGCCTGGTTTTAGCCTGTTTTTGTTTTGTTTTGCCTCTCTGACCCTGTATGCCATAGGAGAAGCAAGACAAGTTGGTTTTGGTGTGGGTTTGGGGTGTTTTTGTTCTATTTTTGGGACTCTGACTCTGAATCTTATAGGAGGAGGAGAACAATGTGTTTTTGGGATGGTTTTGGGGTGTTTTGGAGTGGTTTTGTCCTGTTGGGTCTGTTTTGGGGCTCTGACCCTGTATCCCACAGGGGAAGCAGGACAAGCTGGTTTTGATGTGTTTTTGGAGTGTTTTGGTGCTGGTTTTGGGTGGTTGTGTCCGTTTTTCGGGGTGTTTGTGGCTGTTTTGGGGCTCCGACCTTGTATCCAATAAGAGAAGCAGGAGAAGGTGGTTTTCTGTGGTTTTGTTTTTTTTGGGGGGTGTTTTGTGTGTTTTGGGTTGGTTTTGTTTTGTTTTTGTCCTGTTTTGGATCCGTTTTGGGGCTCTGAACCTGTATCACACCTCACAAGCAGTACAAGATGGTTTTGGGGTGGTTTTAGGGTGGTTTCGGGGTGGTTTTGACTGGTTTTGGGTTGGTTTTGTCCTGTTTTAGGGCTGTTTTGGTGTTCTGACCCTGTATCCTGTAGGAGAAGCCAGAGAAGTGGGCCTTGGGGTGGTTTTTGGTGTGTTTTGGGTCTGTTTTGTGGCTCTGACCCTGTATCCCACAGGAGAAGCAGGACAAAATGGTTTTAGTGTGGTTTTAGGGTGTTTTGGCAGTGGTTTTGACTCGTTTTTGGTTGTTTTTGTCCTGTTTTAGGGCTGTTTTGAGGCTCTGACCCTGTATCCCTCAGGAGACGCAGGACAAGGTAGTTTTGGCCTGGTTTTGTTCTGTTTTTGTTGTGTTTTCGGGCTCTGACCCTGTATCCCATAGGAGAAGCAGCACAAGGTGGTTTTGGTGTGTTTGGGGGTGATTTTGGTCCTGTTTTCGGTGGTTTTATCTGCTTTTTGGGGTGTTTTGTGGCTGTTTTGGGGCTCTGTCCCTGTATCCCATAGGAGAAGCAGTTCAAGGTGGTTTTGGGTGGTTTTGGGTTGTTTTTGGCCTGTTTTGTGTGTTTTGGGTTGCTTTTGAGTTGTTTTTGTCCTGTTTTGCGTCCGTTTTGAGGCTCTTACCCTGTTTCCCACAGGAGAAGCAGTTCAAGGTGGTTTTGGGCTGTGTTTGTCCTGTTTTGGGTCGGTTTTATGGCTCTGAGCCTGTATCCCACAGGAGAAGCAGGACAACGTGGTTTTGGTGTGTTTTTGGTTTGTTTTGGTTTGTTTTGGGCATTTTGTGTTGGTTTTCCCCTGGTTTTGGCCTGTTTTTTCCTGTTTTGGGGCTCTGACCATGTATCCCGTAGGAGAAGCAGGACAAGTTGGTTTTGTTCTGGATTGTGGGTGATTTTGGTGGCTGTTTTGGGTTTGTTTTAGGGCTCTGACCCTGTATCCTACAGGAGAAGCAGGACAAGGTGGTTCTCCTGGTGGAAGTGGCCAAGCTGCGCCACAACAACCAGCGCCTGGAGCAGGAATCGCCATCGGCCTCATGCCAGCTCTGCCGCTTCCCCCGCATCTTCTCCAGTACCAGCACAGGAAGAGCTGTGACCGCCCCCCAGGACAATGGCATTCCATAGGGACCACGGGCATTCCATAGGGAACACTGCTATTCCATAGGGAATGCTGGGATTCCATAGGGAGACGCTGTGGTTCCATAAGGGACACTGAGGATCTCACATCTTCTTTCTTCTTCAGCACCATGGACAAAAGGATGAAGTCCTTGGGTGCCCAGCACCCACCTGGATGGGACCCCAGCACCCACCTGGATGGGACCACAGCACCTACATGGATGGGACCACAGCACCCACCTGGCACCCTAATTCCATGGGTTTTCCAGGGGGTGGCGTTCCGCCCTGCAGGAGGGTTTGGTCACCTGGATCAAGTGGAAGCACATTCCTAGATCATGGAATGGGATGGATGGAGCTTAAAGTGCAGCCAGGGCCACCTTGCACTGGAGCAGGTTGCTCCAGCTTGGCCTTGGGGGTGGGACATCTCCCACCTCCCATGGTCCCACCACCGTCATGGGGAAGAACTTCCCAAGATCCCATCCCAAGACCTTCCCAATATCCCATTGTCCCACCAGCCTCATGGGGACGAACTTCTCGAGATCCCATCCC
This sequence comes from Pezoporus wallicus, assembly GCF_028554395.1. NCBI lineage: Eukaryota > Metazoa > Chordata > Aves > Psittaciformes > Psittacidae > Pezoporus > Pezoporus wallicus. Next base: position 26,770 of record NW_026639241.1, on the reverse strand, counting down.
AAGCTTCCCATGGTCCCATCCCTCCAGCTCCTCCTCCAAAGTCCTTCTCCATCTTCCCGGAGCCCCTCGGATGCCTCCGTGGACCCTGAAGGTCCTCTCCAAGCTATTCCAGGATCCATGGACATTCCCAAGACCCCTTCTCTGGCTGTTCTGAAGACGAGGCGGATCATGGGCTACTCATCTTGCTCCTTGTAGACGTGGCCTGAGACAGGGATCCCAGCCCATCCGCTTGGATGGAAGCGGCCTCCATCCATGGTCTCCAGGAAGTTCTCATCCCAACCAAGTCTTCCCACCAATGGACAACGTTCCCGCGGGAGCTCCAGGAGGAGAAGACAACCCCAGGATAAGAGGGACACGACTGATTCCGAGAGGTTGACGGCTCCCTATGGATGGAGCTCCAATAGGGCCACTGAGGAGGGAAGGGTGCTCCAATCCATCCCTGTGTCCAGAGCTCTTCCCTGTGAGGGTGGTGGGATGAGCAGGACGGGTTGGATGGAGAAGCTGGGGCTGCTCCATCCCTGATCCAAGGCCAGCTTGGAGCATCCTTTAGAAGGTGGCCTCAAGGAGGAGAGTATCAGATGCTATTATGGGATGTAACACAGTGGTTGCACTCTACCTGTGACCTTGTAGGACATTGGGATGGGTTGGATGGAGAAGCTGGAGCTGCTCCATCCCTGGCCCAAGGCCAGCTTGGAGCATCCTTTAGTAGAAAACATCCTTCTAGAGGAGAACATCAGATGCTGCTATTATGGGATGTACCAAAGTGGTTGCCCTCTACCTATGACCTTGTAGGACATCTCCCTATAGGGAGTGAGGTCTTCTCCATTGACCAGCAACAACTGAGGACACATCTCCATGGCTTCCTTGAGGGACATCAACTTCTTCACCCCATGGCGCCGGGCTTCATAGTTACAGGTGACCACGAGGGACTTCTGCTGCAGCCCTACAACAAGGAGGGCATTGCCTTACAGCACCCGTAGAACTGGACATAGAGCACCCATAGAACCCCAGCACCAACAGCAGCCCGTGGCACGATAGAACCTCCAGCACCCATAGCGCCCACAGCACGCATAGAACCTCCAGCACCCATAGAGCTCACAGCACTCATAGAACCCCCAGCACCTATAGAAACAACAGCAACCCCAGAACTCCCAGCACCACCAGTACCCATAGAAAACCAGGACCCACAGAACCCCACTGAACACCACAGAACCCCCAGCACCCATAGAACCCCATCACCCTCAGCACCCATAGAACCAGAGCACCAATAACAGCCCCAGCACCCATAGAACCCGCAGCACCCATAGAGCTCACAGCACCCATAGAACCCGCAGCACCCATAGAGCTCACAGCACCCATAGAGCTCACAGCACCCATAGAAATCCCAGCACTCATAGAACCCACAGCACCCACAGAACCACCAGCACCCATAGAACCCCCAGCCCTCATAGAACCCACAGCACCTATAGCACCCTCAGCATCCCCAGCACCCAAAGCACCGCTGCACCCACAGCATCCACAGCACCTCCAGCACCCAAAGCATCCATAGAACCACAGCACCCATAGCAACTACAGCACCCCCAGAACTCCCAGCATCACCAGTACCCATAGAACCCCAGCACCCAAAGAACCCCACTGAACCCCCAGCACCCATAGAACCCCAGCACCAATAGCAACCCCAGCATCCACAGAACCTGCAGCACCCATAGAGCCCGCAGCACCCATAGAGCCCACAGCACCCATAGCATGCATTGCACCCATACCACCCCCACCACTGCCAGCAACCACAACAGCTCCAGTGCACCCAGTCATCCTAGCACCTATAGAAACCCCAGCACCCTCAGCACTCTATAGCTCCGGTATCGGGGTCCTAGTGCCCGCCCGCTGCCTCCCGCAACGGTGTCCTAGTGCCAGCCCGACGCCTCCCGCATCAGGGTCCTAGTGCCCGCCCGCTGCCTCCTGCCCGGCAGGGACCGGTCTCAGTGCCACCCCCCTCCCCAAAAACTCCGTGCCGCAGAAAACACATGGACTCAGTCAGAGATCAATATGATCAGACAAAAGCCATTTTTTACAAAGCCTTAACTCCTTTTATAGTATTTCTTACATGCACTTACAGTGATTTGGCATATTATGATTGGATACATGTCTCGAAGACCCTTAGTGACTAACATATAATTGGTTAAGCACAGGTGTGAGAACTTGACCTCGAAAGCTTGCCAACAGTCCACAGTTCTCATTACCTCAGTGAATTCCAGCTTCTTCTTATCTTGCTTGTTCAGGCTTCCTCGGGCCTCTCATGGCCTTGCTGCATCTTTCAGGATTATTCAGAATTTATGTACCAATTATCCATTCTCCTGTGAGAACACTGCCTCCACATCTCCCCCTTTTTGTTTTATATATGTTTTGGGTGCCCCTACTTGAGCAGGGGATTTGCCCTAGATCATATCTCCAATATATGCCAACTACAGGCTGCTGGGCCTGCCCCTTTTTTCTGCTGTATGGCTCTCTGGTAACAGGGGAGGCCATCCTTCACATCAAGGTCTGGCATGGCATGTGTCCCCACTGCCAACAGCGGAGCCCAAACAGCCCAAAAACAGGACAAAACCACCCCAAAACCACCCCAGAACGACCCCAAAACCACCCTGTCCTGCTTCTCCTAGGGGATACAGGGTCAGAGCCCCAAACTAGCCCCAAAAGAGGCCACAAATACCCCAAATCCACCCCCAAAACACCCTAAAACCACCCCCAAAACCACCTTGTCCTGCTTCTCCTATGCAATACAGAGTCAAAGCCCCAAAATAGCCCCCAAAAAGAACTAAAACACCCCAAACCACACCAAAACCACCTTGTCCTGCTTCTCCTATGCGACACAAGGTCAGAACCTCAAAACAGGACATAAACCAAAACCACCCCAAACCACCCTAAAACCACCCCAAAACCACATTGCCCTGCTTCTCCTATGGGATACGGGGTCAGAGCCCCAAAACAGATCCAAACAGATCCAAAACACGCCAAAAACCACCCCAAGGCAACCTTGTCCTGCTTCTCCTATGGGACACAGAGTCAGAGCCCCAAACCAGCCCGAAAACAGGACAAAAACAACCCAAAACACCCGAAAACCACCTTGTCCTGCTTCTCCTATGGGATACAGGGTAAGAGGCCCAAAATAGCCCCAAAACAGAGCAAAACCAGGCAAAAATGAGACCAAAACACCCAAAGCAAACCCCAAAACATGCCAAACCACCCCAAAACCACCTTGTCCTCCTTCTCCTGTGGGATACAGGGTCAGAGCCCAAAACAGACCCAAAACAGGACAAAACCAGGCGAAAACAAGGCCAAAACACCCCCAAACCACACCAAAACCACCTTCTCCTCCTTCTCCTATGGGATACAGGGTCAGAGCCCCAAAAAAGACACAAAACAGCCCCCAAAAAACCTAAAACAGAGGCCAAAACCACCTTGTCCTACTTCTTCTATGGGATACAGGGTCAGAGCCCCAAAACAGGCAAAAAAACCCGAAAAACCAACCCAAAACAGCCCCCAAAAAACCAAAACCACCCCAAAACCAACTTCTCCAGCTTCTCCTATGGCATTCACGGTCTGAGCCCCAAAACAGCCTCAAAACAAGACAAAAACAGGCTAAAACCAGGCCAAAACAACCAAAACAACCCCCAAAACACCCTAAAACCACCCCAAAAATCACCTTGTCCTGCTTCTCCTATGGGACACAGGTCAGAGACCAAAAACAGCCCCAAAACAGGACAAAAACACCCCCAAACCACCCACAAATCACAACCAAATGACCCCGAAACCATCCTGTCCTGCTTCTGCTAGGGGATACAGGGTCAGAGCCAAAAAACTTGACAAAAACAGCCCCAAACCACCCCTAAAACCAGCCCAAAATGACCTTGTCCTGCTTCTCCTTTAGGATACAGGGTCAGAGCCCCAAAACAGACACAAAACAGGACAAAAACAGGCCAGAAACACCCCCAAAACACCCAAAAAACACCCCCAAAACCACCTTGTCCTGCTTCTCCTGTGCGATACAACGTCAGAGCCCCAAACCAACCCCAAAACAGGACAAAACCACCCCAAAACACGCCCAAAACACCCTAAAACAATTTTGCCCTGCTTCTCCTATGAGATACAGAGCCCACCCAAAACAAAACAGGCCCAAAAACAAAACCCCAAAAACACCCCAAAACCACCTTGTCCTGCTTCTCCTATGGGATACAGGGTCAGAGCACCAAAACACACCAAAAACAGGACAAAACCACCCCAAAACCACCTTGTCCTGCTTCTCCAGTGGGAATACAGAGTCAGAGCACCAAAACAGGACAAAAACAGGAAAAAGCAGGCCAAACAGTTCTAACAGTCCCTTTTTATCAGTCCTCCAGTTCCGCATTCGTATCTTCAACGGAGTACTCTGCGCATGCCCCAGTTGCTTGAGGCTGAAGGCTTGAAGTCCTCCTCGGTTACCTTTAGATATCCTTTTCCATATATGGTCTTCAACTTGCTGTGCAATAATTTTTAGAATTGTTTTGCAAAAGCCCTTAGTAAGCGTCTTGCGGTTTGTAAGTAATTTTGGTGTCAACTTATGCAAGTAAAGCACTTAAGCAAAGCAATAGTTGCCCCCACCCATATGTCTGCCAGTTTTTTTTTTTTAGAACATCTTGCAGATATTTCCTCAAAACTTGCAGATGTTTCCTCAAAACTTGCGCAAGCGGTGTCTGGTTTAATCTGCACAAGCGACCACGGTTATCTTTTCTTTTTTTGTTGTCTAATCTTTACATCAGGCTTAGCATAAATCTTAATAAACAATACCATAGTCCCTAGTTTTTCACAATCCCCCCTTTTTCTTTTTATCCTATTATTGTTTATTAGATGTTACTTTCATTTTCATTCTCAGTACTGTAAGCTAATTTGTTCCCACACTCCCAACACTTATCATAACATTCACAAGGTAATACCTCGCAGTTACATTCATAGCATTTTCGTGGTATAGTACATTCACAGTATTCTTCCTCTTCATTGATAGATACCTTCTTATACTTTGTTTCGAATTTTGTAGTTAGAATAAGCAATTTGGCTATGTCAAGCCTTTCCTTAATAAAATGTAAAATATAACGCAATATACAAGGTCCAAATACAAGTCCTAAGATTAGCATAATAAGCGGTCCTGCTAAAGTAGATAACAAAGTGGTTAGCCAGGGTGAAACATTAAACCAGTTCTCATACCATGACCTGCCCGCCTCACGATTGTTCTATTTTTGCTAAATCCTCATCTACAGCCATCTGCAAACTTTGTAATTCCTGACCTTTTACTAGGGAGGCTATGCCTGTGCCTGCTCCAACTCCGCCCGCTATCAGCAGTGTAGCTAAGGTTACCACTGTAATTGGCTCTCGTTTTTGTCTATTCAGGTCTCCTTCAAAATGGCGTAACACCTCCTCAGAGGTGTGATAGATCAGACGAGGAACAATAATCACCTGTACGCAAAACTGAGATTTATTAAACACCTTTAGGGATAGGCAAGGCGTTACTCCGATGTCTGAACAAACCCATTTAGCTCCTGGTGTCGGGATAACCCATTTGTCATTTTTATTCTTGTGTTTCTCTATAGTGTGTTTTTCTATAGTGACTGTTCGGTTGCACAAAGGCTGATACTTTTTGGGCACTGTACCTATACATGTTCCTTGGCCTGTTACTAATTGAATAGTAATGCCTTGCGTATGGTTTCTCTGGTCATCCCATGGGCATTCTTGTGGGTTTGAACCACTAGACCATTGAATCTTCCCTACTTTTCCAATTGCCTCAAAATATGGTGGTCTAACATTGTAACATAACCAGCATTCCTTAGTTAGATCTGGTTTGCTTTCATTAAGGGCACGATAAGAGGCTTGCATTAAATCCCATAAAGGGTCTTTGAATTCTGACTTTCCTGAATCCCTAACTACAGAAGACTCAGTCACCGCGTCTGTTACTGATAGGGAGTTAACACTTGTGGGGACAATCTTTTCCTTAGGAAAAGTGGGTGGATTCAATACTTTATTCGGCCCAACAGGGAGTGGATCATGTGGTATTTTAACTTTTCTTATGAGAAAGTGCCCTCCCCTGTCTTTAGGAATTCCTGCATGGATACGTATTCCCCATGTTCGTCCTATTAACCACTTGTCATCTTGGGGATTTAATACTTGAAATTTGATGTAGGTACAGATTTCCCTGTCACGTGAAGATACATATTCGTCACGTAGACCTGTAAGATCTACACCTGTGCCTTCAGGTACACATCCGTTAGGAGTCCAGGTTGCTTTTATATATTTATCAGGAGTATTTACTGACCAGCCTGAGGCTATTGTCTCACATCCCCAATACCCACAATAGTAATGTCCGGGATAATTACAGTAAGTTGGTCCAGAGGCCGGGCATATATAAAATGGAGGCCCCTTTTCACAAGGTATTGGTATTAATTCACAAAGTTCCACTATGAATTCAGGTGGCCCTGGGTCGCTAAAAGTGGCTATTGTTCTCGTTCCTTCCCAAGATACTAGTTCCCACTTAAATGGTTCATGTGGGTTTTCCCCTTTTGCCTGGGTTATTATCAATATCAAGACTAATGGTATACCAGGAAAAAGGGTGTTTGTCAATTTTGCCAATTTAAATATATTCTTACCAGTCCTGGGGAAGTTCGGCCATGGCTGCTTCTGCATCCCATTTTTCTGGCTCTTTTCTCCACGGTTTGTTTCTCTTCTGCCTCGCCCGTCGACTCGGTTGCTTCGAGCCACGGGGTGTACCATCTTCTCGGCAGCAAGGGAATTCTTCAGGAGAATAGCTGTTTCGGGCTTTTTGCCTGCTTACATAGGCTTCCCACTTTACAGCCTTAATTAATGGGGCCAAGCAAGACACGGTTAGTACTTCCCTCCGGCACTGGACAGCCACGATTTCAATCACAAAAGGGACTGGTTGATTTGAGTGGTAACAATAATATTGGGGGTGTATTCCCTTAGTAAAAATATCCCACCATTGGGGGAATCCTTTTACAATTTCTCGTCTTTGTTCAAATTGTTTTAATTTCCAATCGGTTAACCATCTTTCAAATTTATAGCATTGTTCACAGACTCCGTTCGGAGGGTACCCCTCATAACAGTGCACCCACCATTTGTCCTGGCATACCTTGCATTTAAAACATACAAATGGATAACAATCACACTGTGGGTTGCTACACCTTAATCGTAGGTTTTGTATATAATTGTTCCTTATTTTCCGTGGGGTCTCTATAGTCTATATCAGGTTGCATGGGTATTTAACAATTTTTACGACCGCACTTGGTATGTTTCCACAGGTAATACACTATTAAAGACATTATAAAAGCAATTGCAAAACAAATCACACACTTAACTCCAAAGGGTAAAGCTTTAAAATAATCAAACCAAGTCTCTATCATAACTTTATCTCCTTAATATTATCTTGGTATCACCTGGTGCACTGATTACTTTCCAGTGGGGTTTCGTCACTGGGCCTTTAATGCGACTGGCATGAGTCCATCCGCTCTCAGCAGTCCGGACAGCTGTTTCTTCCACGATTCGTGATGACCCGTCTATAAATAGTATCTCTCCACATCGTAGTTCTTCTTCCTCTAAGTCTGGTCTAATACGTGTCTGCTGTTCAATTGTTTGAAAGCAATTGTGCAATAGTTCATTACCTTCTCCTGGGTACAAAAATTCAGCGGGGTTAACTGCCCCAATAGTTTTTAAAGATAATTTAGGGGATTCTACAAGTATTCCCTCATACTTTAATAATCAACTATCTGTAAGCCATTTTTCTGCTTTTTGTTGTAACATAAAACTACTTCTCCATTAAAGGTAATGCGATTCGTTTCCTCAAGTAATAAGGCAGCAGCCACAATGATTTGTAAACAACTCGGCCAACCCCTGCTCACAGGATCCAACAGCTTTGATAGATATGCCACCGGTTTCTTTTGTCCGGCCCATTCCTGAGTTAATACTCCGAATGCCGTACCTTCATGTATGTTAACAAATAAATGGAATGGCCGCTTTAAATCTGGTAAGCTTAAAACCGGTGCTTGGCTTAGTTCCCTTTTGAGATTGGCAAACTGCTCTTGATCTTGTGGGGTCCATTTGGGTAGTTTGTCTTTAGACAGTTGTTCATATAAGAATTTAACTTTAAAGCTGTAGTTCTCTATCCACTGCCTACAATACCCAAATAGCCCTAATGCCTGCCTAATTTGCCTCTTAGTGACAGGCATAGGTAATTCCAGAATTCCTTTAATGCGTTCTGGATCCAATATCTTCTTGCCATTAAACAAATAATGTCCCAAATACTTCACCTTTTCCTCCACAAATTGTAACTTTTCCTGTGATACCTGTAGTCCTTTTTGTGCAAGAAAGTTTAGGAGTCGAATGCTTTCTTTTCTTACATCCTCCTTATTATTCCCTGCTATGAGTAGATCATCTACATATTGTAACAACACATTTCCCGTTTGGACCTGGTATTCCTTTAAGAGCTCTTCCAGGGCTTGTCCAAACAAATTAGGGGACTCCGTAAACCCTTGGGGAAGCACGGTCCATCTCAATTGTTGTCTACGGCCTGTCTCTATGTCCTCCCATTCAAAAGCAAAATAATCACGACATTCCTCTGCCAGTGGACAGGCCCAAAAAGCATCCTTCAAATCAATTACACTATACCAGGAATTATGGGGTCCTAGTTTACTTAACAATGTGTATGGGTTTGCTACTACAGGGAACCGGGTAATAGTTCTTTTGTTTATTTCTCTTAAATCATGTACGAGCCGATACTTCCCATTTGGTTTCTTTACAGGCAGAATGGGAGTATTAAAGGGTGACATACAAGGCTCTAAGACTCCTTTTGCCAACAATCGATCGATTTCTGGTTTTAATCCTCTCCGTCCTTCTAGGGAGATGGGATATTGTTTCACCCTCACAGGTATGTGGGGTTCGGAAATCTGGATCTTAATTGGTGGGATTTCCAGTCTACTTATTGTATCCGGAGAGTACCAGACATCGGGGTTAATTTGTTTTTGATCATCCACGGTCAAAGGATAAGTAGACACTGTTAGTTCATTATTTTTTACTTTAATTTCTAATTGCAATTCAACAATTAAATCTCGTCCTAACAGATTAAATTCTGCTTCAGGGACGAGCAAGAGTTCACCCATTCCAAATTTATTTTCAGTTTCGAATACTACATTTTTGATTTTGCTTACTTTAAAGGGTTCTCCTTTTGCCCCAATTACTTGTACTTTTTCAGGGGAAACTTTACATCCCTCAGGTATTTGCTTAATAGTTGATTTTTCAGCCCCAGTGTCTACTAAAAAGGTGAACTCTTGTTTATGGGGACCTATTCTTAATTTTATCAAGGGCTCATGATGACTCCGGTCCCCTAAGATATAGAGCCCCTGACTCTCCTATTCTGTTTTCAACATTTCCTCATCCCTGATCCTTTGTCTGCAATTCTTCTTTATATGTCCCTTCTTTCCACAGTAAAAACAATATCTCTGTTCCTTCTCTACTACTACGTTCCCTTGTTTCGTTCCAGCAGATCTGTGTTCACCAGTTCGCCCTTTGCGATCCTCTCTGACCACTGCTACCATCATTTTTACTTGTCGCTTGCTGCTCTCTTCTTCCCGCCTTACATAAACTTTCTGAGCTTCTCTCAGTAATTCATCCAGCCCTCTATTCTGCCAGTCTTCTAACTTTTCAATCTTCTTTCTGATATCTTCCCATGATTTTGCCACAAACTGAGTTTTGAGGAGCGCTTGCCCTAAAGGGTCGTCTGGATTTACCCCAGAGTACAGCTGAAGGGCTTTCCTCAGTCGTTCTAGCCACTCAGTAGGGCTTTCATCTTTCTTTTGCATTTCATTAAATGCTTTATTGATATTCTGGCCACGGGGTACTGCTTCTCTAATTCCCTGAATTACTATAGTTCTCAGATCCTGCATATGAGTTCTGTGTACCGGATCTTGATTATCCCAATTAGGTCTTTGGAGTGGCCATTTAATATCTGCTTGGGGTCCCTGGACATGTTGAGCATCCCACAGTCTCATTCCTGCTCGTCTGATCATATCTCTTTCCTCAGTAGTAAATAATTGACCAAGGATAGATTGCATCTCATCCCAAGTATAAAGGTTTGGTCCCAAAAATTGATCTAATCTTTCTGCCACTCCGAGTGGGTCCTCAATTAAGTTTCCCATCTCGGTTCTTTTAAAATCTCGTAGGTCAGCCGAATTTAAAGGTACGGAAATATATCCGATCACAGGTTGAGGTCCCCCCATGGGTATTTCCCTTAGAGGGTACATCTGAGCTGCCCCTTTTTGACTTCTAGTTACGCGTCTAGGAGGAGGGGGAGACTCTTGTTCCGACTCTGGTGGGGGAGTGGATGCTCTGGGGGCCTCTGGAGGGGCTGTGGGAGCAGGAGGAGGAATATAAGGGGGGGGGGGGTCAGAAGGGTTTCATCCAATTCTTCCTTCTTTTTCTTTAATTTAGTTTTCAGTTCATTCAATGGATAAAGTCTAGTTCCTGGTTTTTCCAGCCAGACTTCTGCATATTGACTCTCCTCCGGGTTAAGGGGTTTTTTTTACTATTAACCCAGAGGTTTAATTGCTGTCTTACCCAATCTTCTTCTGACCCATAGACTGGCCAAAAGACATTTTTAAAAATCTTCTTCCCTCCCCATATCTTAGTACAATATTCTATCATCTTCTGCTTATCTTTCCCTTGGGTTCCAGGGAAATATCTCCAATTATCTAAGATATATGCCAGAGGGGTATTCTTAGGTACAGTAGGTACCCTTCCCATGGGAGCCGAAGGCTTGCTGCCCTTCGCCCCCATCTTCTGGAATATCCACAAACACACACTCAGTCACTCCCCTTGTTCCTGGCCCAGTCCCTCGCGGGAGATGGAAAACGCAGTACTTAAGGGTCCACACTCGCTTGGTTCAGTATATCGAACCTCTCATTTGTTATATTCCAGGAAACCCAATCCCGCCCGAACGGCAAACCCGCGAAAAATTTCGCAATATACTTACGCGTCCTGCGTCTTCGTCCGGACTCCTGTGCACAGAATTTTATGGGATTTTACCGGTTTCTCCTTTGCTCATTATTCTAGAATTTAGGTTCGTCGGTAAGGTTGGGGTGAGCTGTTGGTCGCGGGGCCGCGAAATGTCGCGGGGCGCCTCCCCGGAGGACCAAAGCCCACCGTTCCTTATCCGAGTCACGGCACCAAGAAATTGTTATAAATTGGGACCACAACGGATCATAATCCAATTGAAATTTTATTAATTATAGCAAGTAGAATATGAGCAAAGACAGCGCTGGACGACAGGGGAGTCTGCGCTCCGACAACTGCCGTACTGAACAGTTCTAACAGTCCCTTTTTATCAGTCCTCCAGTTCCGCATTCGTATCTTCAACGGAGTACTCTGCGCATGCCCCAGTTGCTTGAGGCTGAAGGCTTGAAGTCCTCCTCGGTTACCTTTAGATATCCTTTTCCATATATGGTCTTCAACTTGCTGTGCAATAATTTTTAGAATTGTTTTGCAAAAGCCCTTAGTAAGCGTCTTGCGGTTTGTAAGTAATTTTGGTGTCAACTTATGCAAGTAAAGCACTTAAGCAAAGCAATAGTTGCCCCCACCCATATGTCTGCCAGTTTTTTTTTTTTTAGAACATCTTGCAGATATTTCCTCAAAACTTGCAGATGTTTCCTCAAAACTTGCGCAAGCGGTGTCTGGTTTAATCTGCACAAGCGACCACGGTTATCTTTTCTTTTGTTGTCTAATCTTTACATCAGGCTTAGCATAAATCTTAATAAATCCCATAGTTTTTCCATAGTCCATCCAAAACACCCCCAAAACCACCCCAAGGCAACCTTGTCCTGCTTCTTCTATGGGACACAGAGTCAGAGCCCCAAAACAGCCCTAAACCAGGACAAAATAACCCAAAACACCCCAAAACCACCTTGTCCTGCTTCTCCATTGGGATACAGGGTAAGAGGCCCAAAACAGCCCCAAAAAAGGCCAAAACCGGGCCAAAACACCCAAAGGAAACCCCAAACCACCCCAAACCCACCTTCTCCTGCTTCTCCTATGGGATACAGGGTCAAAGTCCCAAAAAATACAAAAACACTCCAAAACTCCCAAAAGAGCCCCAAAACAGGACAAAACCAACCCAAAACACACAAAACCACTCCCAAACCACCTCCGGAAACCACCCCAAACCCACCTTGTCCTGCTTCTCCTATGGGATACAGGGTCAAAGTCCCAAAAAAGACAAAAACACTCCAAAACTCCCAAAAGAGCCCCAAAACAGGACAAAACCAACCCAAAACACACAAAACCACTCCCAAACCACCTCCGGAAACCACCCCAAACCCACCTTGTCCTGCTTCTCCTATGCGATACAGGGTCAAAGGCCAAAAAAAGCCCCAAAACAGGACAAAACCACCTCAAAACCACCTTGTCCTGCTTCTCCTGTGGGACACAGGGTCAGAGCCGCAAAACAGCCCTAGAACAGGACAAAAACAACCCCAAACCATTCAAAACCACCCCCAAACCACCGTAAAACAACCTCAAAACTACCTTGTCCTGCTTCTCCTATGGGACACAGGGTCAGAGCAAATCCCAAAACAGACCCAAAATAGCCCAAAAACAGGCCAAAAACAGGCGAAAACAAGGCCAAACCACTCAAAACCCACCCCAAAATCACCTTCTCCTGCTTCTCCTATGGGATACAGGGTCAAAGCCCCAAAAAAGACCCAAAACAGGCCAAAAACAACCCAAAACACCCCAAAACCACCTTGTCCTGCTTCTTCTAGGGGATACAGGGTCAGAGCCCCAAAACAGACCCAAAATAGCCCCAAAACAGGCCAAAATCAAGCAAAAACAAGGCCAAATCAGCAGACCCAAAACAAGCCAAAAACAGTCAAAACCCACCAAAAAAGCTCCAAAACACCCTAAAACAACTTTGTCCTGCTTCAGATATTGGATACAGGGTCAGATCCCCAAAACAGCCAGAAAACAGGTCAAAAACTGGCCAAAACACCAAAAAAAAAAAATCCGAAAGAAAGCCAAAGCCACCCCAAAATCACCTTCTCCTGCTTCTCCTGTGGGATACAGGGTCAGACCTGCAAAACAGACCCAAAACAGGACAAAAACAACTGAAAACACCCCCCAAAAAAGCCAAAATCACCGTCTCCAGCTTCTGCTATGGGATACAGGGTCAGAGCCCCAAAACAGCCACAAAACAGGCTAAAAACAAGCCAAAAGACAGAAACCAACCCCCAAAACCACCCCAAAACCACCTTCTCCTGCTTCACCAGTGGGATGCAGCGTAAGAACCCCAAAATACCCCCAAAACAGGATAAAACCACCCCAGAATCACCTCGCCCTGCTTCTCCTGTGAGATAAAGTGTCAGAACCCCAAAAAACCCTAAAAAATGGACAAAACGAACCAAAAACCATTCAAAACCAGCCACAAACCATCCTAAAACCACCCCAAAATCACCTCGTCCTGCTTCTGCTGTGGGATACAGGGTCAGAGCCCCCAGGCAGACCCAAAACAAGCCAAAAACAGTCAAAACCCACCAAACCAGCTCCAAAACACCCTAAAAACACTTTGTCCTGCTTCTGCTATGGGATAGAGGGTCAGAGCCCCAAAACAGACCCAAAACAGGACAAAACCAACCCAAAAACACCTTCTCCAGCTTCTCCTGTGAGATACAGAATCAGAACCCCAAAACAGCCCTAAAACAGGACAAAACCAACACAAAACCATTAAAAAAACACCTGCAAACCACCCTAAAACCACCCCAAAACCACCCCAAAATCACCATCTCCTGCTTCTCCTCTGAAATACAGGGTCAGAGCCCCAAAACAGACCCAAAACAGGCCGAAAACAACCCAAAACACGTCAAAAACCAGCCCAAAACCACCTTGTCCTGCTTCTGCTATGGGACACAGAGTCAGAGATCGCAAACAGACCTAAAAAAGGACAAAAACAGCCGAAAACCCCCAAAAAAGCTCCAAAACACCCCAAAGCCACCTTGTCCTGTTTCTGCTATGGGATACAGGGTCAGAGCCCCCAAACAGACCCAAAACAGGAAAAAAAACAGGCCAAAACACCCATAGCAAACCCCAAAACCAGCCCAAAACCAACTTTGTCCTGCTTCTCCTGTGGGATACAGGGTCAAAGCCCCCAAAAAGCACCAAGACAGAACAAAACCACCCCAAAACACAAAAAAACACCCCCAAACCACACCCCAAACCCACCTTGTCCTGCTTCTCCTGTGGGATACAGGATCAGAGCCCGAAAACATCCCAAAAACCATGCCAAGGCCATCTTGTCCTGCTTCTCCTATAAGACACAGGGTCAGAACCCCAAAACAGCCTTAAAACAGGACAAAAACAACCCAAAACCATTCAAAACTACCCCCAAACCACCCTAAAACCACCCCAAAATCACCTTCTCCTGCTTCTCCTCTGGGGTACAGGCTCAGAGCCCCAAAACAGGACAAAACCAGGCCAAAACACCCAAAGCAAACCCCAAAACAGGCCAAAACCACCCCAAGATCACCTTCTCCTGCTTCTCTTGTGAGATACAGGGTCAGAGCCCCCAAAACAGCCCCGAAACACCCCAAAAACACCTTGTACTGCTTCTCCTCTGGGTTAAAGGGTCAGAGCCCCAAAACACACCCAAAACAGGACAAAAACATCCCAAAACAACCAAAACAGCCCCAAAACGCCCCAAAACCACCTTGCACTCCCTCTCCTGTGGGATACAGGGTCAGAGCTCCAAAACAGGACAAAAACACTCCAAAACCCCCAAAACTACCCCAAAACACCACAAAACCACCTTGGCCTGCTTCTCCTCTGAGATACAGGGTCAGAGCCCAAAAACAGGCCAAAAACCAGCCAAAAGAAACAAACCAACCCCCAAAACGGGCCAAAATCACCCAAAAATCACCTTCTCCTGCTTCTCCTACACAATAGAGTCACAGCCCCAAAAGAGACCTAAAACAGGACAAAAACACCCCTAAACCACCCAAAACCAGCCCCCCAAAACCACAAAACACCCCAAAACCACCTTGTCCTGCTTCTCCTATGGCAAACAGGGTCAGAGACTCAAAACAGACCCAAAACAAGCCAAAAACAACCCAAAACACCTCCAAAACCAGCCCAAAACCCCCTTGTCCTCCTTCTGCTACGGGATAGAGTCAGAGCCCCCAAACAGCCCCAAAACAGGCCAAAAACAACCCAAAAGACCAGAAAACCCAGCCAAAAACCACCTTGTCCTCCTACTGCTATGGGATACAGGGTCAGAGCCACCAAACAGCCCCAAAACAGGACAAAACCAATCAAAAAACCCCAAAACAGCCCCAAAACACACCAAAACAAACTTGTCCTGCTTCTGCTATGGGATACAGGTTCAGAGCCCCAAAACAGCCACAAAACAGGACAAAAACAGGCCAAAACCAGGCCAAAACACCAAAAGCAAACCCCAAAACAAGCCAAACCTAACCCTAAAATACCTTGCCCTGCTTCTCCTGTGGGATACAGGGTCAGAGCCCAAAAACAGACCCAAAACAACCCCAATGCAACCTTGTCCTGCTTTCCTATGAGACACAGGTTCAGAAACCCAAAACAGCCCTAAAAAAGGACAGAAACAAACCAAAACCATTCAAAACCACCCCCAAACCACCCTAAAACCACCCCCAAATCACCTTGTCCTGCTTCTCCTATAGGATACAGGATCAGAGCCCAAAAAATAGCCCCAAAACAGGCTAAAAACAGGCCAAACGACAGAAACCAACCCCCAAAATCACCTTCTCCTGTTCCACCAGTGGGATACAGGGTCAGAACCTTAAAATACCCCCAAAACCGGGAAAAAACACACCAGAACCACCTCGTCCTGCTTCTCCTGTGAGATACAGCGTCAGAACCCCAAAACAGCCTTAAAAAAGGACAAAACCAACACAAAACCATTCAAAACCAGCCGCAAACCACCCTAAAACCACCCCAAAACCACCTTCTCGAGCTTCTGCTATAGAATACAGGGTCAGAACCCCCAAACAGCCCCAAAACAGGCCAGAACCAGTCAGAAACCCCCAAAACAGCCCCAAAACACCCCAAACCCACCTTGTCCTGCTTCGCCTGTGGGATACAGGGTCAGAAGACCCAAAAAGCCCCAAAACAGGACAAAACCACCCCAAAACACACAAAACCACCCGCAAACCACACCCCAAAACCACCTTGTGCTGCTTGTCCTGTGGGATACAGGGTCAGAGCCCACAAACAGACCAAAAAAAGAAAAAAAACAAAGCAGGACAAAACCACCCCAAAACCACCTTCTCCTGCTTCTCCTGTGGGATACAGTGTCAGAGCCTCAAAACATACCCAAAACAGCCCGAAAACATCCCAAAAACTACCCAAAGGCCACCTTGCCCTGTTTCTCCTATGGGACACAGGATCAGAACACCAAAACAGCCGTAAAACAGGACAAAACCAACCCAAGACCATTCAAAACCACCCCCAAACCACCCTAAAACCACCCCGAAATCACCATCTCCTGCTTCTCCTCTGGGATACAGGGTCAGAGTCCCAAAACAGCCAAAAAGCAGCCACAAAAAAGGCCAAAACCAGGTGAAAACCAGGCCAAAACACGCAAAGCCAATCCCAAAAGAGGCCAAACCATTCCAAAATCACCTTGTCCTGCTTCTCCTGTGGGATACAGGGTCAGAGCCTCAAAACAGACCCAAAACAGGCCAAAGACAACCCAAAACACCCCAAAAACATCCCAAAGCCACCTTGTCCTGCTTCTGCTATGGGATACAGGGTCAGAGCCCCCAAACAGAACCCACAACAGACCAAAAACAACCCAAAACACCCCCAAAACCACCTTCTCCTGCTTCTCCTGTGGGATACAGGGTCAGAGCCCCCAAACAGACCTAAAAGAGGCCAAAAACAACCCAAAACACCCCCAAAACCAGCCCAAAACCACCTTGTCCTGCTTCTCTTATGGGACACAGGGTCAGAGCCCCAAAACAGACCAAAAAAAAAAAAAACAAAACAGGACAAAACCAGCCCAAAACCACCTTGTCCTGCTTCTCCTGTGGGATACAGTGTCAGAGCCTCACAACATACAGAAAACAGCCCCAAAAGACCCCAAAAAACACCCCAAGGGCACCTTGTCCAGCTTTTCCTATGGGACACACGGTCAGAACCCCAAAACAGCCTTAAAACAGGACAAAAACAACCCAAAACCATTCAAAACCACCCCCAAACTGCCCTAAAACCACCCCAAAATCACCTTCTCCTGCTTCTCCTGTGGGATACAGGGTCAGAGCCCCAAAACAGATGCAAAACAGGACAAAAACTGTCAAAAAACACCAAAACAGCCCCAAAACTACCTTCTCCTACTTCT
The DNA here is from genome assembly GCF_028554395.1 of Pezoporus wallicus. NCBI lineage: Eukaryota > Metazoa > Chordata > Aves > Psittaciformes > Psittacidae > Pezoporus > Pezoporus wallicus. The sequence goes on along the minus strand of NW_026639241.1, from coordinate 9,321 downwards.
CCTATGGGATACAGGGTCAGAGCCCCAAAACAGCTACAAAAAGGAGAGAAACATTCCAAAACCCCCTAAACAGCCCCAAAACACCACAAAACCACCTCTTCCTGCTTCTCCTAGGGGATACACGGTCAGAGCCAAAAAACAGACCCAAACCAGCCCCAAAACAGGCCAAAAACCAGCCAAAAGAAACAAACCAACCCCCAAAACAGGCCCAAACCACCCCAAAATCACCTTGTCCTGCTTCTCCTACACAATACAGGGTCACAGCCCCAAAATAGACCCAAAACACCACAAAAAGAGGACAAAACCACCCCAAAACCACCTTGTCCTGCTTCTCCTGTGGGATACAGGTTCAGAGTCACAAAACAGACTCAACACAGGACAAAAACATGTCTAAACCACCCAAAACCAGCCCCCCAAAAAAAACAAGTATCCCAAAACCACCTTGTCCTGCTTCTCCTGTGGGATACAGGGCCACAGCCTCAAAACATACCCAAAACAGCCCAAAAACATCCCCAAAACTACCCTAAGGCCTCCTTGTCCTGTTTCTCCTATGGGATACAGGGTCAGAGCCCCCAAACAGACCTAAAACAGGACAAAACTAGTCAAAAACCACCAAAACAGCTCCAAAACCCCAAAACCACCTTGTCCTGCTTCTGCTATGGGATACAGGCTCAGAGCCCCCAAACAGCCACAAAACAGGACAAAACCATTCAAAAACCCCCAAAACAGCCCCAAAACCAACTTGTCCTTCTTCTCCTGTGGGATACAGGGCCAGAGCCCCGAAACAGACCAAAACAGACCCAAAACAGGCCAAAACCAGGTGAAGATCAGGTCAAAACACACAAAGCAAACCCCAAAACAGGCCAAAACACGCCCAAATCACCTTGTCCAGCTTATCCTGTGAGACACAGGGTCAGAGCCCCAAAACAGACCCAAGACAGGCCAAAACCAACCCAAAACAGCCCCAAAACAGCCCAAACCAACCTTCTCCTCTTTCTCATATGGGATACAGGGTCAGAGCTTCCAAACAGCCCTAAAACAGGCCAAAAAGAGTCAAAAACATACCCAAAACAGTCCCAAAAGAACCCAAAACCACCTTGTCCTGCTTTTCCTGTGGGATACAGGGTCAGAGCCCCAAAACATACCCAAAACAGGCCAAAACCAACCCAAAAGACCCCCAAAACCACCTTCTCCAGCTTCTGCTTGGGGATACAGGGTTACAGCCCCCAAACAGGCCAAAAACATTCAGAAACCCCCCAAAAAGCCCCAAAACACCCCAAAACTACCTGGTCCTGCTTCTCCTGTGGGATACAGGGTCAGAGCCCCAAAAAAGGCCAAAAACAACCCAAAACACCCCAAAAACACCTTCTCCAGCTTCTGCTATGGGATACAGGGTCAGAGCCCCAAAGCAGACCCAAAACTACCCCAAAACCACCTTGTCCTGCTTCTCCTGTGGGATACAGGGTCAGAGCCCCAAAACAGACCCAAAACCACCCCAAAACCACCTTGTCCTGCTTCTCCTGTGGGTCAGAACCCCAAAACAGCCTTAAAACACGACAAAAGCAACCCAAAACCATTCAAAACCACACCCAAACCACTCTAAAGCCACCCCAAAATCACCTTGTCCTGCTTCTGCTGTGGGATACAGGGTCAGAGCTGCAAAACAGCCCCAAAACAGGCCAAAAACAGTCAAAACCCCCAAAACAGCCCTGAAACCACCCCCAAATCACCTTGTCCTTCTTGTCCTGTGGGATACAGAGTCAGAGCCCCAAAAGAGGACAAAACCAGGCCAGAACACCCAAAGGAAACCCCAAAACACAGCAAAACCACCCCAAGATCACCTTGTCCTGTTTCCCCTGAGGGATACAGGGTCAGAGCCCCAAAACAGCACCAAAACAGAACAAAAAAAAACCTCAAAACACTTAAATCAAAGCACCCCAAAACCACCTTGTCTTGCTTCTCCTATGGGACACAGGGTCAGATCTGCAAAACAGCCTTAAAAGAGGCGAAAACTGCCCCAAAACACTGAAAACCATCCCCAAAACAGCCCCAAATCACCCCAACCCCCCCAAAATGGTACCTTCTGGAGGTCGCTGTGGAGCTGCTTTAGCCTGGCCTCGAGCTGCGACACCTCCTGGGGTAGGTCCAAGGCTGGGGGGGGCCCTGGGGTGTCCCCAAAGGGGAATGGGGGATGGCACCAGTGTGTCCCACATGTGGGGGTCCCAGACCCACATACAAGGGGGACATGGGGGGGGGGGGTCTCCCAAAAGGGGTCCCTGTACCCCCAATGGGGAGGCACCCCAAAAGCCTCTCCATCTTGGGGGGGGGGGGACACAGGGTCAGCACAAAAACACCCTGAGGGAACACCCCAAAACCCACGGGGTGAGATAAGAACACTCCAGTAACTAAGGTGTAACACAAATCACTGCTCCACCAGTAATAATAATGATAAAGGAAATAACAAGGGAAGAGAATACAACCATCTTACCACCTGCCGATCGATACCCAGCCTGACCGAAACAGTGAACAGACTGTGTAACTGTCCCCAGTTTATATAGTGGGTGTGTCAGTGACTTGCTATGGAATACCTCTTTGGCTAGTTTGGGTCAGGTGTCCTGTCTCTGCTTCCTCCTGGCTTCCCCTCTCCCTGCCAAGCGTGAGACTCACAAAGTCCTTACTGAGCAACAACTGAAAACAGCGGTGTTATCAGCGCTGTTCCCAAAAAGTCAAAAAGCACAGCACTGCACCAGCTACTAAGGAGAAAAACCGGCTACTGCTGAACCCAGGAGAGTGACAAAGCCCCAGGCCCTGCCCACAGGGTTCCTGGTGGGAGAAACTCAGGTCCCAGCAGGACCATGCCACCTCAGCCAGCACAGAGCCTCTTCCCACATCCCTCCTTGCATGCAGCACCCACTGCAGTGTCCAAAAAGGCAGGGCAAGAGCCAGGCCTAGCACTCAACTGCCAGCAAGCCCACGGCAGTACGTGCCAGCATCATGGTCTGCCACCCGGCAGCACTGGGGACTTGAGGATATCACGGAAGCACACAATGGTTTGGATTGGGAGGGACCTTAAAGCTCATCCAGCTCCAATCCCTGCCACTGGCAGAGGCAACTTCCACTAGAGCAGCTTGCTCCAAGCTCCATTCAACCTGGCCTTGAGCACTGCCAGCCATGGGGCAGCCACAGCTTCTCTGGGCACAGGGAACAACTTCTAAGATCTCTCAATCTCCCCTCTATGTCACGTTAAAGCCCTTCGCCCTTTCCCCACAGGCCCTTGTTCTCCCCGTAAGAAATGAGGGCAGATCCCAGGATCATCCCTCGGAAGCTGCAGCGCTCCGCTGCCGGCTCAGCCAGCCCAACTCACACACCGAGTCCAAAGCAGCCACTCTGGGGAAGTCACAGTATCATACAGCATCACAGCCCAAAACAACGATCACCTTGTCCTGTTTCTCCTATGGCATACAGGGCCAGAGCCCAAAATCAAACCGAAACAAAACAAAACCACACCAAAACTACACAAAGCCACTCCAAACCCAACCTGTGCCGCTCCTATGGCATACAGGGTGGGAGCCCCTAAAACACCCTAAAAGCACCCTAAACCACCCCAAAAGCACCTTGTTCTGATTCTCCTATGGTATACAGGGTCAGTACCACAAAAGAGCCCTAAAATGGCCACAAAACAGCCCAAAATACCCCCAAAACTAACCAAAAACACCCCAAAACACCCAAAACCACTCCAAAACTACTCTCATGCTTCTCCTATGGGATACAGGGTCAGAGCCACAAAACGCAACATAAGCTCCCCAAAAAACACCCTAAACCACCCCAAAGTCACTTTGTCCTGCTTCTTCTATAGGATACGTGGTCAGAGCACAAAACCAGCACCAAAACAGAACAAAAACACCCTAAAACACCCCAAAAATACACAAACCCACCAAAAAATCCCACCCCAAAACTTGTCATGCTTCTCCTACGGGATACAGGGTCAGAGCCCCAAAACACCCCATAAACACCCCAAAACACTCCAAAACCACCCCAAAACCACCATGTCCTGCTTCTCCTATAGGATACAGGTTCAAAGCCACAGAACAGCCCCAAAACTGCCCGAAAAAGCCCCAAAACCCTAAGATCACCTTGTCCGGCTTCTCCTATGGGATACAGGGTCACAGCCCCAAAAACACCCCAAAAACACCCTGTCCTGCTTCTCCTGTGGTATACAGGGTCAGAGCCCCAAAATACCCCCCCCAAAAAAAACAGAACACCCCAAAACAATCTTGTCCTGCTTCTCCTACACCATACAGGGTGGGAGACCCCCAAACACCCCCAAACCACCCCAAACACCCCGAAAACACCTTGTTCTGATTCTCCTATGGGATACAGGTCAGAGTCCAAAAACAGCACCAAAACAGCCCCAGAACACCATAAAAGACTCAAAAAGTACCAAAAAAAAACCCCAAAACCACCCAAAACCACATTGTCCTGCTTCTCCTATGGGATACAGGGTCAGAGCCTCAAAAGAGAACCAAAAATAAAAAAAACAGCCTTAAAACACCCCAAAACAGCCTCAAAGCACCCCAAAACACCCTAGACCACCACAAAACTTGTCCTGCCTCTCCTACGTCAGGACAGTGTCAGAGCCCCAAAACGGCCCCAAAACAGCCCAAAAACATGCCCAAGACACCCAAGCACCCCCCCCCCCCCCCCCCCCCCCCAACCAACCAAAACCACCCCAAAACCACTTTCTTATGTTTCGCCTATGGGATACGAGGTCAGAGCCGAAAACCACACCATAAACACCCTAAAAACACCCCAAAACACTCCAAAACCACCCCAAAACAACCTTGTCCTGCTTCTCCTGTGGAATACAGGGTCAGAGCCCTAAAACCACCAAAAAAACCCTCTCTAAACCCACAAAACCATCTTGTCTTTCTTCTCCTATGGGATACTGGTTCAGAGTCCTATAACAGCCCCAAAACAGCCAAAACAACTCCAGATCACCTTGTCCTGCTTCTCCTATGGGATACAGGTTCAGAGCCCAAAACCACCCCAAAACAAAGGAAAACCACACCAAAAACACCCCAAAACACCCCAAATCCACCTTGTCATTCTTCTCCTAGGGGATACAGGGTCAGAGCCACAAAACAGCCCCCAAACAGCCTAAAAACACTGCCAGAACAACCCAAAACCATCCCAAAACCACCCTAAACCAACCCAAACTGGAAAGAGGATGTCAATAAGAAAATCAGATAGACCTTTCACCTGATGTAACTGCAAGGCAAACACAGAGGTGCTTGGCTGATTGCTTGGGAGCATATAAATATCGTGTAATCTGTTCAAGAAAGGATCCAGCTTGCACTCTACCTCTGGGTCCGTGCCTCCATCCTCACAACTTTCTCATGTTTCTCCTTTGGGATACAGGGTCAGAGCCACAGATCGCCTTATAAACGCCCCAAAAATACCCCAAACAACCCCAAACCACCTTATTCTTCTTCTCCTGTGGAACACAGGGTCAGAGTCCAAAACCACACCAAAAAAAAACCTAAAACACCCCCAAAACACCTTGTCCTGCATCTCCTATGGGACAGAGGTGCAGAGCCACAGAACACCCCAAACCAGCCCCAAAACCAGCCCAAAAAAAACCAAGATCACCTTGTCCTGCTTCTCCTATGGGATACAAGGTCACAGCCTCAAAAGACCCCAGAAATAACCCTAAACCACCCCAAACCCACCCTGTCCTACTTCTCCTGTGCTATACAGGGTCAGAGCCCTAAAACACCCTCCCAAAACCCCCAAAACACCGCAAAACCATCTTGTCCTGCTTCTCCTATAGCATACAGGGTGAGAGTCTGTGAGGATGGAGGACCCAGAGGTAGAGTGCAAGCTGGATCCGTTATTGAACAGATTACACGATATTTACATGCTCCCAAGCAATTGCTAGCTGTACTTTCTCCTTCCCATGGTCTCTGACAGCTTTGACACATTCCAATCCCCACAGGATACAGGGTCAGAGCCCCAGAACAGGACAAAACCAACCTAAAACACCCAAAAACCAGCCCAAAAACACCTTGTCCTGCTTCTCCTATGGGATACAGGGTCAGAGCCCCCAGACAGCCCCCAAACAGGACAAAACCTCTTCAAAACGCCCTAAACAGCCCCAAAACACACCAAAACCACCTTGTCCTGCTTCTCCTGTGGGATACAGGGTCAAAGTCCCAAAAGAGCCCCAAAACAGGCCAAAAGTACCCCAAAACCACCTTGTCCTGCTTCTCATTTGGGATAGAGGTCAGAGCCCCAAAACAGGACAAAACCACCCCAAAACCACCCCAAAACCACCTTGTCCTGCTTCTCCTATGGGACACAGGTCAGAGCCCCAAAACACACAAAAACCAGGACAAAAACACCTCAAAACCACCCCAGAACAACCCCAAAGCCACCCTGTCCTGCTTCTCCTAGAGGATACAGGCTCAGAGCCCTGAAACAGGACAAAACCAGCCCCAAAACACCCCAAAAATAATCCCAAAACCACCTTGTCCTGCTTCTCCTATAGGATACAGGGGCACAGACACAAAGCAACCCCCAAACAGGACAAAAACAGGCCAAAAGCACCCCAAAACCAGCCCAAAACCACCCCCAAAACCACCTTGTCCTGCTTCTCCTGTGGGATATAGGGTCAGAGCCCCAAAACAGGACAAAAACACCCCAAAACACCACCAGAACACCCCAAAACCACCCCAAAACCACCTTGTCCTGTTTCTCCCATGGGATACAGGGTCAAAGCCCCAAAACAGGACAAAACCACCCCAAAACCACCCCAAAACCACCTTGTCACACTTCTCCTGTGGGACACAGGGTCAGAACCCCAAAACAGCTCTAAAACAAGTCAAAAGCAGGCCAAAACTGCCCAAAACCACCCCCACCGCCCCCCCAAATCACTCTAAAACCACCCCAAAACCACCTTATCCTGCTTCTGCTGTGGGATACAGGGTCAGAGCCCCAAAACAGGACAAAACCAGGCCAAAACCAAAATGAAAACTAAGACAAAACCACCCCGAAAACACCTTGTCCTGCTTCTCCTGTGGGATACAGGGTCAGAGCCCCAAAATAGGACAAAAACAGCCCCAAAACACCCCAAAAACCAGCCCAAAACCACCTTGTCCTGCTTCTTCTGTGGGATACAGGGTAGGAGCCCAAAACCAGACCCAAAACAGGAGAAAAACACCCTGAAACACACAAAACCACCTCCAAAACACCCCAAAACCACCTTTTCCTGCTTCTCCTATAGGATACAGGGTCAGAATCCCAAAACAGCCTTAAAACAGGCGAAAACCACCCCAAAACACCCAAAACCACTCCCAAAACACTCCCAAACCAGTCCAAAGCACCTTGTCCTGCTGCTCCTATGGATGGCACCCAGTGAGAACCCAAAACAGCCCCAAATCACCCCAACCCCCCCAAAATGGAACCTTCTGGAGGTCGCTGTGAAGCTGCTTTAGCCTGGCCTCGAGCTGCGACACCTTCTGGGGTAGGTCCAAGGCTGGGGGAGGGTGTAAAGGGCAATGGGGAGGGGCACTGGAGTGTCCCCATATTGGGGGGCGGATCCCAGCCCCACATGTGGGGGTCCCAGCCCCACATACAAGGGGGACATGAGGGGGTCTCCATATAGGGGGGGTCCCTGTACCTGATGGGGGGGGCACCCCACCACGGCCTCTCCGGGGGTGGGGGGGGGGTCGGGGGCTCAGCACCGGCTCCGTGAGGGAGAACAGGGACACGGCCCTTTGCACTGGGGGGTGGCACGTCAGCACCCCAAAACCAGACCAAACCAGCCTAAAATACCCCCAAACCAGCCCAAAACACTCCAAAAGATTCCAAAACGCCCCTACAACACCCCAAAACACCCTGAAACCAGAAAACACCCGAAGTCTGAAACACCCCAAACCACCCCAAACCCAGCCCAAAACCACCCCAAAACACCCCTGAAACAGCTCAAAACACCCCAGAACCAGCCCAAACCCCCTCCACAACAGTTTAACACCCCAAAAACACCCTGAAACAACCCCACCCAGCCCGCAGTGCGGATCATCGGGCCCACGTTCTGGGGAGATGCTGTCTCAGGCAGTCGGCTGTGTCCCCTCTGCCTTGACAAACTGCCACCACAATCCACAAGTGGCCCGTGCCCACTGCGCCCAGAGCCTGGGATGCAAAGCACAGAATTACAAGGGTGTCCCGGTCACACGGGGAACCCCAAATGTGGTTTTACACAGGGTTCTCACGCCCTTCAAACGCTCACGTACCACACATTTGGACAAAGACCAGCGCCCTCACTGCCAATGACCAGTCCTGGTCAAACTCTGCCAGGCGCTCACGCTACTTCTGCTGCACTCCTGCTCTTGTCTATTGATGCAGATGCCCCTGGAGCCAGTCCTGCAAGAGATACTGATGAATGGTGTGCGGGACAGTGGGAGGGTTTCAAAGACATGCTGGAGGGGCTGGGATTCTGACATTATTTCTGCTGTGCTGCAATACCTCTTCTCCTTCACAGACAGCTCTAAGATACCCCAAAGAAAAGTCCTAGTTCCAGGCCTGGGCTGAAGCTTCAAGGACAAATCCACTGCCTCATCACATTACAGTGTACATAGAAATATATATAGACACATGTATAAATAAAAGACCTATGGATACTCTAAAGACTGGTTGATGTAGGAGTTAGTTGGAAGAGAATTTTCATAACATGCCTTGTGGATCCCACTAAACAGGGTCCCAAATGCCAGTGACAGGGTGAGGAGAGGCAGCAAAGATGCCATCCCAGGGGGATCACTCTCCTGAGAAGGGGGAGGAAAAAGCAACCCAAAAGTGAAACAGCCCGAAGCAAACCCTGATGTTCCCTCCCTCAGCTGGCAGACACACTGCCTTCCTGCAGTGTCATTTCTCTGATGAGAGACAGAGTTAAGGCAAAAAATCAACTTTTCTCAGCATCACAGAATCATTTCATTTGAAAAGACGCTTGAGAACATCGAGTCCAGCCATTAACCTGTCCCTAACAACCTGACAATATCAACATCTCTGTGGGATACCCTGTCTGGATGGTCACCAACAGCAACTTTAAGTCCAATTTTACAACTTACCGTAATTTCACTCATTTCCATTCTATTCTGTTTGTTGTTAAACATTCGGCTCTATGGTAGAGCATGGAAATCAGCTGGACAAGTTACGGTATTGCAGAAACCTCTTGGCATAAATCATGGGACTTAAACACCTGGAACAAACTCTTAACCACTGAGTAAACCAACCCAACTTTTCCCTCAGTTTATAACTGGAATTCAG
>NW_026639240.1:0-460 GCF_028554395.1 Pezoporus wallicus | reverse complement strand
TCGCTTGCTTAAACAAAAGTATTGTCTGTACCTATCATGCCTACTAAGCAGAACAAAGGCACTAGATGGTTTATGTCTGGGACACCGACCAAACCCTAAGGCCATACGTGAAGACTAAAAGGTGAAAAGTTCAAGAAGAGGAAGACTCATTTACTTCATCTTGAAGACCCCTACCCACAGGAGGAAGACTCATTTACTTCATCTTGAGACCCCTGCCCATGACCAGAGGGGGCACTGCGCAGGCGCAAAGGACCTTCTAACTCATTATAATATGAAGCGGGGATAAGACATGAATATGTATAGGCGTATTGTGCAACCTTATGAATATATATAACTTTAGAGAATAAATGTAGAGAGAAACAACACTGAGGCACACGTGACTTTGAGGAATTATCCCTGTGCGTCTCAGCACTGAATAAAAAGCATACCTACTTTACAACTTTAACGAGTTGTGGAGTCT
>NW_026639239.1:0-4608 GCF_028554395.1 Pezoporus wallicus | reverse complement strand
GGGGCAGGGTGGGGGGGGGCTCAGTGGGGGCTATGGGCAGGGTGGGGGGCTATAGGGCAGGATGGGGGTCAGTGGGGACTATGGGGCAGGGTGGGGGTCAGTGGGGGCTATGGGGCAGGGTGGGGGGTTAATGAGGGCTATGGGGCAGGTTGGGGGTGTCAGTGGGGGGCTATGGGGCAGGATGGGGGGTGAATGGGGGGCTATGGGGCAGGATGGGGGGGTCAGTGGGGAGCTATGGGGCAGGATGGGGGGCGGTCAATGGGGGGCTATGGGGCATGTTGGGGTGAATGGGGGGCTATGGGGCAGGATGGGGGGTCAATGGGGGGCTATGGGGCAGGTTGGGGGGGCGGTCAGTGGGGGGCTATGGGGCAGGTTGGGGCGGTCAATGGGGGGCTATGGGGCAGGATGGGACGGTCAATGGGGGGCTATGGGGCAGGATGGGGGTCAATGGGGGGCTATGGGGCATGATGGGGGCGGTCAGTGGGGGGCTATGGGGCAGGTTGGGGGGGTCAGTGGGGGCTATGGGGCAGGTTGGGGGGTCAGTGGGGGGCTATGGGGCAGGTTGGGGTGGTCAATGGGGGGCTATGGGGCAGGTTGGGGGGCGGTCAATGGGGGCTATGGGGCAGGATGGGGGTTTCAATGGGGGGCTATGGGGCAGGTTGGGGGTTCAGGGGGGGGCTATGGGGCAGGATGGGGGGCGGTCAATGGGGGGCTATGGGGCAGGATGGGGGTTTCAATGGGGGGCTATGGGGCAGGATGCGGGGTGAATGGGGGGCTATGGGGCAGCATGGGGCGGTCAATGGGGGGCTATGGGGCAGGATGGGGGCGGTCAATGGGGGGCTCAGGATGGGGGGTCAATGGGGGGGCTATGGGGCAGGATGGGGGGGTCAGTGGGGGGCTATGGGGCAGGATGGGGGGTCAATGGGGGGGCTATGGGGCAGGATGGGGGGGTCAGTGGGGGGCTATGGGGCAGGATGGGGGGTCAATGGGGGGGCTATGGGGCAGGATGGGGGATCAATGGGGGGGCTATGGGGCAGGATGGGGGGGTCAGTGGGGGGCTATGGGGCAGGTTGGGGGGTCAGTGGGGGGCTATGGGGCAGGTTGGGGGGCGGTCAATGGGGTGACCCCTCCCTCCCTGCCCCCCATCTCCAGACCCCCCCAAACGCCCCAAGTTGGGGTTCGGCCCCGAGGGGCTGCACAAGAGGCTGCAGAGACCTGGGCCCAGGCACAGCACCGAGGTGACCCCCATTGACCCACATTGACCCACATTGACCCACATTGACCCCCATTGACCCACATTGACCCACATTGACCCCCATTGACCCCCATTGACCCACATTGACCCCCATTGGCACCCATTGACCCACATTGACCCCCATTGAGCCCCATTGACCCACATTGACCCACATTGACCCACATTGACCCCCATTGACCCCCATTGACCCACATTGACCCCCATTGACCCACATTGACCCACATTGACCCCCATTGACCCACATTGACCCCCATTGACCCACATTGACCCACATTGATCCACATTGACCCCCATTGACCCACATTGGCCCCCATTGACCCACATTGGCTCCCATTGACCCCCATTGCCCCCCTTAGACCCCCATTGATCACCATTGACCCCCATTGACTTCCATTGACCCCCATTGACCCCATAGACCCCCATTGCCCCCATTGCCCCCAATTGCCCCCATTGTCCCATTGCCCCACTGCCCCATTGATCCCCATTGCCCCACATTGACCCCATTGACTCCCTTTGACCCCCATTGATCCCCATTGACCTCCATTGACCCCCATTGACTCCCATTGCCCCCCATTGACCCCCATTGACCCCCATTGACCCCCATTGACCCCCATTGACCCCCATTGCCCCCCATTGACTCCCATTGACCCCCATTGACCCCCATTGCCTCCCATTGACCCCCATTGACTCCCATTGACCCCCATTGACCCCCATTCCCCCCCATTGACTCCCATTGACCCCCATTGACCCCATTGACCCCCATTGTCCCCATTGCCCCCCATTGACCCCATTGACCCCCATTGCCCCCCATTGACTCCCATTGCCCCCCATTGCCCCCCATTGACTCCCATTGCCCCCCATTGACCCCATTGACTCCCATTGAGCCCCATTGCCCCCCATTGACTCCCATTGCCCCCCATTGCCCCCCATTGACTCCCATTGCCCCCCATTGACCCCATTGACTCCCATTGAGCCCCATTGCCCCCCATTGCCCCCCATTGCCCCCATTGCCCCCCATTGACCCCCATTGCCTGCAGGTGACCGTGACCGAGGAGATGGCCGCCCCACACCGCGTCTCCCGCCCCGGGGACGATTGGGACAGCGAAGGGGGGGGCGGCTTCTCCGTCTTCTACGATGGGTTCAGCGTGGACGGGCACGGGGACTCCGACAGCAAGGTGCCAATGGGGGGGCTATGGGGTAATGGGGGTCAATGGGGTAATGGGGGTCAGTGAGGTAATGGAGGTCAATGGGGTAATGGGGGTCAAGGGGGTAATGGGGGTCAAGGGGGTAATGGGGGTCAATGGGGTAATGGGTATGGGGGGCTATGGGGGGCTATGGGGCAGGGGGGGGTGTGGGGGGGGCAATGGGGGTCAATGGGGTAATGGGGGGTATGGGGTAATGGGGGTCAATGGGGACTATGGGGGTCAATGGGGTAATGGGGCTATGGGGTAATGGGGGTCAATGGGGTAATGGGGGTCAATGGGGTAATGAGGGTCAATGGGGTAATGGGGGATATGGGGTAATGGGGGTCAATGGGGTAATGGGGCTATGGGGTAATGGGGGTCAATGGGGTAATGGGGGCTATGGGGTAATGTGGACTATGGGGGTCAATGGGGCAATGGGGGCTGTGGGGTAATGGGGGCAATGGGGTAATGGGGCTAATGGGGACTATGGGGGTCAATGGGGTAATGGGTGTAATGGGGTTAATGGAGAGTATGGGGGTCAATGGGGTAATGGGGCTATGGGGTAATGGGGACTATGGGGGTCAAAGGAGTAATGGGGGCTATGGGGGTCAAAGGGGTAATGGGGGCTATGGGGGTCAAAGGGGTAATGGGGGCTATGGGGCTCAATGGGGGGATCAGTGGGGGTGGTCAATAGGGATCAATGGGGGGTTAGTGGGTGTCATTGGGTATCAATGGGTGTCAATGGGTATCAATGGGTGTCAATGGGTATCAATGGGTGTCAATGGGGATCAATGGGGATCAATGGGTGTCAATGGGGATCAATGGGGATCAATGGGTGTCAATGGGGATCAATGGGGATCAATGGGGATCAATGGGTGTCAATGGCGATCAATGGGCATCAATGGGTGTCGATGGGGATCAATGGTTCTCAGTGGGTCTCAGTAGGGATCAATGGGTCTCAATGGGTGTCAATAGGGATCAATGGGTGTCAGTGGGTGTCCATGGGGATCAATGGGTCTCAATGGGTGTCAATAGGGATCAGTGGGGATCAATGGGTCTCAATGGGTGTCAATAGGGATCAATGGGTGTCAACGAGTGTCAGTGGGGATCAATGGGTCTCAGTGGGTGTCAATGGGTATCAATGGGTGTCAATAGGGATCAATGGGTCTCAATGGGTGTCAATGGGTATCAATGGGTCTCAATGGGTGTCAATGGGTCTCAATGGGTGTCAATAGGGATCAATGGGTCTCAATGGGTGTCAATAGGGATCAATGGGTCTCAATGGGTGTCAATGGGTATCAATGGGTGTCAATAGGGATCAATGGGTGTCAATAGGGATCAATGGGTCTCAATGGGTGTCAATGGGGATCAATGGGGATCAATGGTTGTCAATGGCGATCAATGGGCATCAATGGGTGTCGATGGGGATCAATGGGTCTCAGTGGGTCTCAGTAGGGATCAATGGGTCTCAATGGGTGTCAATGGGTCTCAATGGGTGTCAATAGGGATCAATGGGTCTCAATGGGTGTCAATAGGGATCAATGGGTCTCAATGGGTGTCAATAGGGATCAATGGGTCTCAGTGGGTGTCAATAGGGATCAATGGGTCTCAGTGGGTGTCAATAGGGATCAATGGGTCTCAATGGGTGTCAATAGGGATCAATGGGTCTCAATGGGTGTCAATAGGGATCAATGACTCTCCCTGGTGTCAATAGGGATCAATGGGTCTCAATGGGTGTCAATAGGGATCAATGGGTCTCAATGGGTGTCAATGGGTCTCAATGGGTGTCCATGGGTATCAATGGGTCTCAATGGGTGTCAATGGGTATCAATGGGTCTCAATGGGTGTCAATGGGTCTCAATGGGTGTCCATGGGTATCAATGGGTCTCAATGGGTGTCAATGGGTATCAGTGGGTCTCAATGGGTCTCAATGGGTCTCAATGGGTGTCAATAGGGATCAATGGGTCTCAATGGGTGTCAATGGGTATCAGTGGGTCTCAATGGGTGTCAATGGGTCTCAATGGGTGTCAATAGGGATCAATGGGTGTCAACGAGTGTCAGTGGGGATCAATGGGTCTCAGTGGGTGTCAATGGGTATCAATGGGTGTCAATAGGGATCAATGGGTCTCAATGGGTGTCAATAGGGATCAATGGGTGTCAATGGGTATC
>NW_026639238.1:0-452 GCF_028554395.1 Pezoporus wallicus | reverse complement strand
GCATCACTGCAGTGCGAGGTGGCAGGCTCAACCTTAGCGGGCGTCCCGCAGAGGCTCTGCCTCCACATCGTATGAGGCTTGGGTTTTTATACTGACCAAAATGCACACTCATTCCGACACAGGTGGCCAGCCTGTGCTGGAAGAAGTGGCCAGCAGTATCTACAGAGGTCTCCAAGGGTTGATAGAAACCTGGCCATACTTATATTTACCAACTTCTAGTACATGAGTATCACAGAGAAACTGTATGGGCTCCCCCTGTCAATTGCAAGAAAAAATCATAACATATACAGCTTGAGTATAAGAGGATTTTAACTATTGCATATGGTCACTGTTTGTCAGGCCTCCTTAACTATTTTGAGATCAAGAGCTTCCACTCTTTAGCCCCCTGCTGTGTAGTAAACACAGGATATGCAAAGATGCCCATTGCAGAAAATTCCCCAGTAATGATCACC
>NW_026639237.1:0-4557 GCF_028554395.1 Pezoporus wallicus | reverse complement strand
CATCAGCGGCGGCCTCCGGCCTGAGGGGAGAGAGAGCGGTAACGGGAGCGCTGTGGGGCGGGGGAGGCCTTGCTGTGGGGCAGGCGTGGGGGTTTGGTGTGGGGGGAAAGGGGGAAGCACTTGGGGTCGGCTGTGGGGCAGGGGAGACGGCTGTGGGGCGAGGGAAATGGCTGTGGGGCGAGGGAGCTGGCTATGGGGCAGCCATTGGGCTTTGCTATGGGGCAAGGGAACCGGCTGTGGGGCAGCCATTGGGCCTTGCTATGGGGCAAGGGAACCGGCTGTGGGGCAGCCATTGGGCCTTGCTATGGGGCAAGGGAACCGGCTGTGGGGCAGGCTTTGGGCCTTGCTATGGGGCAGCCATTGGTCCTTGTTATGGGGCAAGGGAGCCGGCTATGGGGCAGGCATTGGGCCTTGTTATGGGGCAGCCAGTGGGGTTTGCTGTGGGGCAGGGGAGCCTTTCTATGGGGCAGGCGTTGGGGTTTGGTGTGGGGTGAAGGGGGGCAGCCATTGGTCCTTGCTATGGGGCAAGGGAACCGGCTATGGGGCACTCATTGGGCCTTGCTATGGGGCAGCCAGTGGGGTTTGCTGTGGGGCAGGGGAGCACTTCTATGGGGCAGGCGTTGGGGTTTGCTGTGGGGTAAAGGGGGGCAGCCATTGGGCTTTGCTATGGGGCAGCCAGTGGGGTTTGGTGTGGGGCGAAGGGGGTAGCCTCTGGGCCTTGCTATGGGGCAAGGGAACCGGCTGTGGGGCAGCCATTGGGCCTTGTTATGGGGCAGGCATTGGGGTTTGCTGTGGGGCAGGGGAGGCTTTCTATGGGGCAGGCGTTGGGGTTTGCTGTGGGGTAAAGGGGGGCAGCCACTGGGCCTTGCTATGGGGCAAGGGAACCGGCTATGGGGCACTCATTGGGCCTTGTTATGGGGCAGCCAGTGGGGTTTGCTGTGGGGCAAGGGAATCGTCTGTGGGGCAGGCATTGGGCCTTGTTATGGGGCAGGCATTGGGGTTTGCTGTGGGGCAGGGGAGCCGGCTGTGGGGCAAGGGAGCCGGCTGTGGGGCAGCCATTGGGCCTTGCTATGGGGCAGCCAGTGGGGTTTGGTGTGGGGCGAAGGGGGGCATCCATTGGGCCTTGTTATGGGGCAGGCATTGGGGTTTGCTGTGGGGTGAAGGGGGGCAGCCATTGGGCCTTGCTATGGGGCAGCCAGTGGGGTTTGCTGTGGGGTGAAGGGGGGCATCCATTGGGCCTTGCTATGGGGCAAGGGAACCGGCTGTGGGGCAGCCATTGGGCCTTGCTGTGGGGCAAGGGAACCGGCTGTGGGGCAGCCATTGGGCCTTGCTGTGGGGCAAGGGAACCGGCTATGGGGCACTCATTGGGCCTTGTTATGGGGCAGGCATTGGGGTTTGCTGTGGGGCAGGGGAGCCTTTCTATGGGGCAGGCGTTGGGGTTTGGTGTGGGGTGAAGGGGGGCAGCCATTGGGCCTTGCTATGGGGCAGCCAGTGGGGTTTGGTGTGGGGCGAAGGGGGGCAGCCGTTGGGCCTTGCTATGGGGCAAGGGAACCGGCTGTGGGGCAGCCATTGGGCCTTGCTATGGGGCAAGGGAACCGGCTATGGGGCACTCATTGGGCCTTGTTATGGGGCAGCCAGTGGGGTTTGCTGTGGGGCAGGGGAGCTCTTCTATGGGGCAGCCAGTGGGGTTTGGTGTGGGGCGAAGGGGGCAGCCGTTGGGCCTTGCTATGGGGCAAGGGAACCGGCTGTGGGGCAGCCATTGGGCCTTGCTATGGGGCAAGGGAACCGGCTATGGGGCACTCATTGGGCCTTGTTATGGGGCAGCCAGTGGGGTTTGCTGTGGGGCAGGGGAGCTCTTCTATGGGGCAGCCAGTGGGGTTTGGTGTGGGGCGAAGGGGGGCAGCCGTTGGGCCTTGCTATGGGGCAAGGGAACCGGCTGTGGGGCAGCCATTGGGCCTTGCTATGGGGCAAGGGAACCGGCTATGGGGCACTCATTGGGCCTTGTTATGGGGCAGCCAGTGGGGTTTGCTGTGGGGCAGGGGAGCTCTTCTATGGGGCAGCCACTGGGCCTTGCTGTGGGGCAAGGGAATGGTCTATGGGGCAGCCATTGGGCTCGTCTGTGGGGCAAAGGAACCGGCTATGGGGCAGCCATTGGGCCTTGCTATGGGGCAGCCGATGAGGGGGTGCTGTGGGGCAGGGGACCCCTCTATGGGGCAGGCTTTAGGGTTTGGTGTGGGGTGAAGGGGGGCATGCGTTGGGTTCTGCTGTGGGGTAGGGGAGCTGGCTATGGGGCAGCCATTGGGCCTTGTTATGGGGCAGCCAGTGGGGTTAGGTGTGGGGCAAAGGGGGGCAGCCATTGGTCCTTGCTATGGGGCAAGGGAATCGTCTATGGGGCACTCATTGGGCCTTGTTATGGGACAGGCATTCGGGTTTGCTGTGGGGCAGGGGAGCTTTTCTATGGGGCAGACATTGGGGCTTGCTGTGGGGTGAAGAGGAGCAGCCTTTGGGTTCTGCTGTGGGGCAGGGAGCCCCTCTATGGGGCACTCACTGGGCCTTGCTATGGGGGCTCTGCTATGGGGCATGGGATTCCTCTATGGGGCACCCATTGGGCTCTGCTATGGGGTGAATGGGGGCATCCATTGGGGCCCGCTATGGGGCAGCGGATGGGGGCTGCTATGGGGCAGGAGAGCCCTCTATGGGGCACCCATTGGGCTCTGCTATGGGGTGAATGGGGGCATCCATTGGGGCCCGCTATGGGGCAGCGGACGGGGGCTGCTGTGGGGCAGGAGAGCCCTCTATGGGGCACCCATTGGGCTCTGCTATGGGGTGAATGGGGGCATCCATTGGGGCCTGCTATGGGGCAGCGGATGGAGGCTGCTATGGGGCAGGAGAGTCCTCTATGGGGCACCCATTGGGGCCTGCTATGGGGTGGATGGGGGCTCCCATTGGGCCTTGCTATGGGGCAGGGGCCTCTCTGTGGGCACTTGTTGGGCCTTGCTATGGGGTGAATGGGGCAGCCATTAGGCCTTGTTATGGGGCAGGGATCTCTCTCTATGGGGCATCCATTGGTACTTGCTGTGGGGCAGGGAGTGCTCTTCTATGGGGCACCCATTGGGACTTGCTATGGGGCACATATTGGGCCTTGCTATGGGGCATGGGACCTCTCTATGGGGCACCCATTGGGCTCTGCTATTTGGTGAATGGGGCCACCCATTAGGCCCTGCTGTGGGGCAGGGATCCCCTCTATGGGGCACCCATTAGGCCCTGCTATGGGGCAGGGATCTTTTCTATGGGGCACCCGTTTGGGCCTGTTATGGGGTGAATGGGGCCACCCATTGGGCCCTGATATGGGGCAGGGGAGCTTTCTATGGGGTACCCATTGGGCCTTGCTATGGGGCAGCTGATGGGGTCTGCTATGGGGCAGGGAGCCCCTCTATGGGGCAGCCATTGGGCCTTTCCATGGGGTGAATGGGGGCACCCATTAGGCTTTGTTATGGGGCATTGGTCCTTGCTGTGGGGCAGAGTGGTCTTCTATGGGGCACCCATTGGGACTTGCTATGGGGCAGAGGAACGCTATGGGGCACCCCTTAGGCCTTGCTATGGGGCAGGGATCCCCTCTATGGGGCACCCCTTAGGCCTTGCTATGGGTCAGGGATCCCCTCTATGGGGCACCCCTTAGGCCTTGCTATGGGGCAGGGACCCCCTTCTATGGGGCACCCCTTAGGCCTTGCTATGGGGCAGGGACCCCCTTCTATGGGGCACCCCTTAAGCCTTGCTATGGGGCAGGGATCCCCTCTCTATGAGGCACCCCTTAGGCCTTGCTATGGGGCAGGGACCCCCCTCTATGGGGCACCCCTTAGGCCTTGCTATGGGGCAGGGATCCCCTTCTATGGGGCAATCCTTACGCCTTGCTGTGGGGCAGGGACCCCCTTCTATGGGGCACCCCTTAGGCCTTGCTATGGGGCAGGGATCCTCTCTATAGGGCACTCTTTAGGCCTTGCTATGGGGCAGGGATCCCCTCTATGGGGCACCCCTTAGGCCTTGCTATGGGGCAGGGACCCCCTTCTATGGGGCAGGGACCCCCTTCTATGGGGCACCCCTTAGGCCTTGCTATGGGGCAGGGATGCCCTCTCTATGGGGCACCCCTTAGGCCTTGCTGTGGGGCAGGGCCCCCCTCTATGAGGCACCCTTTAGGCCTTGTTATGGGGCAGGGATCCCTTCTATGGGGCACCCCTTAGGCCTTGCTATGGGGCAGGGATCCCTTCTATGGGGCACCCCTTAGGCCTTGCTATGGGGCAGGGACCCCCTTCTATGGGGCACCCATCCCCCCCTCTCCCCTCCGCCCCCCAGGAGCGCCCCCCCCGCGCCACCGGCACCGTGGAAGTGGAGTGTGAGGAGGAGGAGGAGGGCCCCGCGCACACAGGTGGGAGCACCCATGGGTGCTATGGGGGTCCCTATGGGTGCTATGGGGCTGGGGGTCCCTCTGGGTGCTATGGGGCTGGGGGGCACCCTTGGGTGCTATGGGGCTGGGGGGCACCCATGGGTGCTGTGGGGCAC
>NW_026639236.1:0-456 GCF_028554395.1 Pezoporus wallicus | reverse complement strand
CCCTGCCCATGTCTCTGCTGCCTGGAGCTGTCCCTGCCAGGAGCTGCTGCTCTGTGCCCAGCTCTGCTCCCTCTCAGTGCTCCCAGAGCCCATGCCATGGGCTGTGTGCTCAGCTCTGCCCTGCACACCCCTCCCGGCAGCAGGGCTCTGCCCAGGGGCATCTCTGCCTCTGCAGGAACCTCACACCTGGCACTCAATGGATCCATCAATGGTGAATGGAGAAACATGGTCAGCCCCTGAGGAAAGCCTTGAGAGCTTCTTAACTCTTCAGTTAGTTACTGGTGGCAATGAGCAGTGTGTAGGGAGGTGAGAGAGGGTGGAGGGAAGTCAGCAAGAAGCAAGGTGATGGTTCAGGGCTTTAACAAATCCTTACAAGCAGGACGGAGCCCAGCAATGGGGAGCAGTTGGTGTCTGTAGGGGGAGGAGGAGTAGGTGTTCCTGGAGTGTGGCTGCAGG
>NW_026639233.1:0-4616 GCF_028554395.1 Pezoporus wallicus | reverse complement strand
ATTCAAATGGAACTTTAGGTATGAAACCGAGGAGCGACAGCAATGATGGTGACATGGTTGCAAAGCTGAGTGTGTGCTGAAGATGCCCAGCACATGCTTTCGCTCCTGGCTCTTCGGCTCTGGGAGCAGAGGCCAGACGTTC
This sequence comes from Pezoporus wallicus, assembly GCF_028554395.1. NCBI lineage: Eukaryota > Metazoa > Chordata > Aves > Psittaciformes > Psittacidae > Pezoporus > Pezoporus wallicus. The sequence goes on along the minus strand of NW_026639233.1, from coordinate 4,474 downwards.
GTGCACTAATCGCTATGCCCCTGGGCAGCCGAGAACAAGCTTTGCAGAGGTTGCACTCAAATGGACTTTTAGGTATGAAACCGAGGAGCGACAGCAATGATGGTGACACGGTTGCAAAGCTGACTGTGTGCTGAAGATGCCCAGCACATGCTTTCCCTCCTGGCTCTTCGGCTCTGGGAGCAGAGGCCAGACGTTCCTGCACTAATCGCTGTGCCCCTGGTCAGCCAAGAGCACGCTTTGGAGAGGTTGCACTTAAATGGACTTTTAAGTATGAAACCGAGGAGCGAGAGCAATGATGGGGACACCGTTGCAAAGCTGACTGTGTGCTGAAGATGCCCAGCACATGCTTTCCCTCCTGGCTCTTCGGCTCTGGGAGCAGAGGCCAGACGTTCGTGCTCTAATCGCTGTGCCCCTGGGCAGCTCAGAGCAAGCTCCGAAGAGGGTGCATTCAAATGGACTTTTAGGTATGAAACCGAAGAGCGACAGCAATGATGGTGACACCGTTGCAAAGCTGAGTGTGTGCTGAAGATGCCCAGCACATGCTTTCACTCCTGGCTCTTCGGCTCTGGGAGCAGAGGCCAGACGTTCGTGCACTAATCGCTGTGCCCCAGGGCAGCCGAGAAAAAGCTTTGGAGACGTTGCATTCAAATGCATTTTTAGGTATGAAACCGAGGAGCGACAGCAATGATGGTGACATGGTTGCAAAGCTGACTGTGTGCTGAAGATGCCCAGCACATGCTTTCCCTCCTGGCTCTTCGGCTCTGGGAGCAGAGGCCAGACGTTCGTGCACTAATCGCTGTGCCCCTGGGAAGCCGAGAACAAGCTTTTGAGAGGTTGCACTCAAATGGACTTTTAAGTATGAAACCGAGGAGCGCCAGCAATGATGGTGACACCGTTGCAAAGCTGACTGTGTGCTGAAGATGCCCAGCACATGCTTTCCCTCCTGGCTCTTCGACTGTGGGAGCAGACGGCAACGTTCGTGCTCTACTCACTGTGCTGCTGGGCAGCCGAGAGCACGCTCCGAAGAGGGTGCATTCAAATGGATCTTTAGGTATGAAACCGAGGAGCGACAGCAATGATGGTGACACCATTGCAAAGCTGACTGTGTGCTGAAGATGCCCAGCACATGTTTTCACTCCTGGCTCTTCGGATCTGGGAGCAGAGGCCAGACGTTCGTGCACTAATCGCTGTGCCCCTGGGCAGCCGAGAAAAAGCTTTGGAGATGTTGCATTCAAATGGATTTTTAGGTATGAAACCGAGGAGCGATAGCAATGATGGTGACACCGTTGCAAAGATGACTGTGTGCTGAAGATGCCCAGCACATGCTTTCCCTCCTGGCTCTTCGGCTCTGGGAGCAGAGGCCAGACGTTCGTGCACTAATCGCTGTGCCCCTGGGAAGCCGAGAACAAGCTTTTGAGAGGTTGCACTCAAATGGACTTTTAAGTATGAAACCGAGGAGCGCCAGCAATGATGGTGACACCGTTGCAAAGCTGACTGTGTGCTGAAGATGCCCAGCACATGCTTTCCCTCCGGGCTCTTCGACTGTGGGAGCAGACGGCAACCGTTCGTGCTCTACTCACTGTGCTGCTGGGCAGCCGAGAGCAAGCTCCGAAGAGGGTGCATTCAAATGGATCTTTAGGTATGAAACCGAGGAGCGACAGCAATGATGGTGACACCATTGCAAAGCTGACTGTGTGCTGAAGATGCCCAGCACATGCTTTCCCTCCTGGCTCTTCGGCTCTGGGAGCAGAGGCCAGACGTTCGTGCACTAATCGCTGTGCCCCTGGGCAGCCGAGAAAAAGCTTTGGAGATGTTGCATTCAAATGGATTTTTAGGTATGAAACCGAGGAGCGATAGCAATGATGGTGACACCGTTGCAAAGCTGACTGTGTGCTGAAGTTGCCCAGCACATGCTTTCCATCCGGGCTCTTCGGCTCTGGGAGCAGAGGCCAGACGTTCATGCTCTTCTCACTGTGCTGCTGGGCAGCCGAGGCCAAGCCGCGGAGAGGTTGCATTCAAATGGACTTTTAGGTATGAAAGCGAGGAGCGACAGCAATGATGGTGAAACCGTTGCAAAGCTTTCTGGGTGCTGAAGATTCTGAGCACATGCTTTCCCTCCTGGCTCTTCGGCTCTGGGAGCAGAAGCCAGACGTTCATGCTCTACTCACTGTGCTGCTGGCCAGCCAAGAGCAACCACCACAGAAGTTGGATTCAAATGAACTTCTAGGCATGAAAGTGAGGAGCAACAGCAATTATGGTGACATGGTTGCAAAGCTGACTGTGTGCTGAAGATTCTGAGCACAAGCTTTCCCTCCTGGCTCTTCGGCTGTGGGAGCAGAGGCCAAATGTTCCTGCTCTACTCACTGTGCTGCTGGGGAGCCGAGAACAAGCTCCGAAGAGGGTGCATTCAAATGGACTTTTAGGTATGAAACCGAAGAGTGCCAGAAATGATGGTGACACCGTTGCAAAGCTGACTGTGTGCTGAAGATGCCCAGCACATGCTTTCCCTCCTGGCTCTTCGGCGCTGGGAGCAGAGGCCAGACGTTCGTGCACTAATCGCTGTGCCCCTGGGCAGCCGAGAACTAGCTTTGGAGAGGGTGCATTCAAATGGAATTTCAGGTATGAAAGCGAGGAGCGACAACAATGATGGTGACACCGCTGCAAAGCTGACTGTGTGCCGAAGAAGCCCAGCACATGCTTTCCCTCCTGGCTCTTCGGATCTGGGAGCAGAGGCCAGATGTTCATGCTCTACTCACTGTGCTGCTGGGCAGCCAAGAGCAACCAGCAGAGAAGTTGGATTCAAATGAACTTCTAGGTATGAAAGTGAGGAGCGACAGCAATGATGGAGGCACCGTTGCAAAGCTGACTGTGTGCTGAAGATTCTGAGCACCAGCTTTCCATCCTGGCTCTTCGGCTGTGGGAGCAGAGGCCAAACGTTTGTGCTCTACTCACTGTGCTGCTGGGCAGCCGAGAGCAAGCTCCCAAGAGGGTGCATTTAAATAGACTTTTAGGTATGAAACCGAGGAGCTACAGCAACGATGGTGACACCGTTGCAAAGCTGACTGTGTGCTGAAGATTCTGAGCACCAGCTTTGCATCCCGGCTCTTTGGCTCTGGGAGCAGAGGCCAAACGTTCGTGCACTAATCCCTGGGCCCCTGGGCAGCCGAGAACAAGCTTTGGAGAGGTTGCACTCAAACGGACTTTTAGGTATGAAAGCGAGGAGTGACAGCAATGACGGTGACACCGTTGCAAATCTGACTGTGTGCTGAAGATGCCCAGCACATGCTTTCACTCCTGGCTCTTCGGCTCTGGGAGCAGAGGCCAGACTTTCGTGCACTAATCTCTGTGCCACTGGGCAGCCGAGAACAAGCTTTGGAGAGGTTGCATTCAAATGGAATTTTAGGTATGAAACCGAGGAGCGACAGCAATGATGGTGACACCGTTGCAAAGCTGACTGTGTGCTGAAGATGCCCAGCACATGCTTTCCCTCCTGGCTCTTCAGCTCTGGGAGCAGAGGCCAGATGTGCGTGCTCTCCTGTCTGTGCTGCTGGGCAGCCAAGAGCAACAAGCAGAGAAGATGGATTCAAATGAACTTCTAGGCATGAAAGTGAGGAGCGACAGCAATGATGGAGGCACCGTTGCAAAGCTGACCGTGTGCTGAAAATTCTGAGCACCAGCTTTCCCTCCTGGCTCTTCGGCTGTGGGAGCAGAGACCAAACGTTCGTGCTCTACTCACTGTGCTGCTGGCCAGCAGAGAGCAAGCTTCGAAGAGGGTGCATTCAAATGGACTTTTAGGTTTGAAACCGAGGAGCGACAGCAATGATGGTGACACCGTTTCAAAGCTGACTGTGTGCTGAAGATGCCCAGCACATGCTTTCCCTCCTGGCTCTTTGGCTGGGCGAGCAGAGGCCAGACGTTCGTGTTCTTCTCGCTGTGCTGCTGGGCAGCCGAGGCCAAGCCGCGGAGAGGTTGCATTCAAATGGACTTTTAGGTATGAAACTGAGGAGCGACAGCAATGATGGTGACACCGTTGCAAAGCTGACTGTGTGCTGAAGATTCTGAGCACATGCTTTCACTCCTGGCTCTTCGGCTCTGGGAGCAGAGACCAAACGTTCGTATTATACACACTCTGCTGCTGGCCATCCGAGAGCAAGCTCCGGAGAGGGTGCATTCAACTGGACTTTTAGGTATGAAACCGAGGAGCGACAGCAATGATGGTGACACTGTTGCAAAGCTGACTGTGTGCTGAAGATGCCCAGCACATGCTTTCCCTCCTGGCTCTTTGGATCTGGGAGCAGAGACCAAAATATCGTGCTCTACTCGCTGTGCTGCTGGGCAGCCAAGAGCAACCAGCAGAGAAGTTGGATTCAAATGAACTTCTAGGTATGAAAGTGAGGAGCGACAGCAATGATGGAGGCACTGTTGCAAAGCTGACTGTGTGATGAAGATTCTTAGCACCAGCTTTCCCTCCTGC
>NW_026639232.1:0-4547 GCF_028554395.1 Pezoporus wallicus | reverse complement strand
GAACGTGGGGAACATCATGGGGAACATCATGGGGAACATCATGGGGAACATCATGGGGAACATCATGGGGAACATCATGGGGAACATGGGGAACATGGGGAACATCATGGGGAACATGGGGAACATCATGGGGAACTTCTTGGGGAACGTGGGGACCATGGGGAACATGGGGAACATCATGGGGAACATCATGGGGAACATGGGGAACATCATGGGGAACATCATGGGGAACATCATGGGAAACATGGGGACAATCATGGGGAACATCATGGGGAACATCATGGGGAACATCATGGGGAACATCATGGGGAACATCATGGGGAACATCATGGGGAACATCATGGGGAACATGGGGAACATCATGGGGAACATCAGGGGGAACATCATGGGGAACGTGGGGAACATCATGGGGAACGTGGGGAACATCATGGGGAACATCATGGGGAACATGGGGAACATAGGGAACGTGGGGAACGTGGGGAACGTGGGGAACATCATGGGGAACATGGGGAACATAGGGAACATGGGGAACATGGGGAACATGGGGAACATGGGGAACATCATGGGGAACATGGGGAACATAGGGAACATGGGGAACATGGGGAACATGGGGAACATGGGGAACATCATGGGGAACATGGGGAACATAGGGAACATGGGGAACGTGGGGAACGTGGGGAACGTGGGGAACGTGGGGAACATGGGGAACATGGGGAACATGGGGAGCGTGCGGAACATAGGGAACATGGGGAGCGTGGGGAGCGTGGGGAACATGGGGAGCGTGGGGAACATGGAGAACATAGGGACCGTGGGGAACATAGGGACCGTGGGGAGCGTGGGGAGCATGGGGAGCGTGGGGACTGTGGGGAACATAGGGACCGTGGGGAGCACAGGGACCGTGGGGAGCATGGGGACCATGGGGAGCATGGGGACCGTGGGGAGCATAGGGACCATGGAGAGCGTGGGGAGCGTGGGGAGCATAGGGAGCATAGGGACCGTGGGGAGCATAGGGACCGTGGGGAGCGTGGGGAGCACGGGGACCATGGGGAGCACGGGGACCGTGGAGACACATAGGGACCATGGGGAACATAGGGACCATGGGGAGCACAGGGAGCATAGGGAGTGTGGGGAGCATAGGGACCATGGGGAGCATAGAGCCCCATAGAGGCCATAGAGCCCCATAGAGGCCATAGAGACCACAGACACGACGGTTAAACAGAGAGCCCTGCCCCATAGCGCACACGGGTGGGGCCAGCCTGCCCCATGGGACCCACCTTGTCCCAGCCAAGCTTCTCCTCATCCACCAGGATCCGCATCAGCTCTGGGATGGCCAGGGAGGGGTGAGTGTCATTGAGCTGGATGGCAACCTGTGGGGAGAGGGACACGGCACTGGGGCACGGGATGGGACATGGAGGGGACACGGATGGGACATGGAGGGGACATGGAGGGGACATGGAGGGGACATGGAGGGGACATGGATGGGACATGGAGGGGACATGGATGGGGGCATGGATGGGACATGGAGGGGACATGGATGGGGGCATGGATGGGGATATGGAGGGGTCATAGATGGGACATGGAGGGGGCATGGATGGGGACACGGATGGGACATGGAGGGGACATGGATGGGGACATGGATGGGACACAGAGGGGACATGGATGGGGACATGGATGGGGACATGGATGGGGACATGGAGGGGACATGGATGGGACATGGATGGGGACATGGATGGGGACATGGATGGGGACATGGAGGGGACATGGATGGGACATGGATGGGGACATGGATGGGGACATGGAGGGGACATGGAGGGGGACATGGATGGGACATGGATGGGGACATGGATGGGGACATGGAAGGGACATGGATGGGGACATGGATGGGGACATGGATGGGACATGGATGGGGACATGGATGGGGACATGGAGGGGACACGGAGGGGACATGGAGGGGACATGGAGGGGACATGGAGGGGACGTGGATGTGGACATGGATGGGACATGGAGGGGACATGGATGGGGACATGAATGGGGACATGGATGGGACATGGATGGGGACATGGATGGGGACATGGAGGGGACATGGAGGGGACATGGAGGGGACATGGAGGGGACGTGGATGTGGACATGGATGGGACATGGAGGGGACATGGAGGGGGACACGGATGGGACATGGAGGGGACATGGATGGGGACATGGATGGGACATGGATGGGGACATGGAGGGGACATGGATGGGGACATGGAAGGGGACAGGGATGGGACATGGATGGGGGCATGGAAGGGGACAGGGATGGGGACAGGGAAAGGGAAAAGGAGGGGGACATGGATGGGGACATGGATGGGGACATGGAGGGGACATGGAGGGGACATGGAGGGTACATGGAAGGGACGTGGATGGGACATGGAAGGGACATGGAAGGGACATGGATGGGACATGGAAGGGACACAAATGGGACACGGATGGGACACAGAGGGGGCATGGATGGGACAGGTTTTGGGGTGTTTTGGGGCGTTTCAGGCTGGTTTTGCGTATTTTTGGGGTGTTTCAGGCTGTTTTGGGGTGTTTTAGGGTGTTTCAGGCGGGTTTTGGGGTATTTTGGGGTGTTTCAGGTGGGTTTGGGGGGATTTTTGGGTGTTTCAGGTGGGTTTTGGGGTGTTTCTGGTGTTTTTTGAGGTGTTTCTGGTGGGTTTTGGGGTGTTTCAGGTGGGTTTTGGGGTATTTGGGGAGGTTTCAGGTGGGTTTTGGGGTGTTTCAATTGGTTTTTTCTGGAATTTTTGGGTGTTTCTGGCGGGTTTTGGGGTGTTTCTGGCAGGTTTTGGGGTATTTTTGGGTGTTTCAGGCGGATTTTGGGGTATTTTGTGGTGTTTCAGGCTGGTTTTGGGGTGTTTCCGGCGAGTTTTGGGGTGTTTCAGGCAGGTTTTGGGGTATTTTGGGGTATTTCAGGCAGGTTTTGGGGTGGTTTAGGGTGTTTCGGGCTGGTTTTGGGGTGTTTCGGGTGGTTTTTGAGGTGTTTCTGGTGGGTTTTGTGGTGTTTCAGGCGGGTTTGGGGGTATTCTTGGGTGTTTCAGGCAGGTTTGGGGGGATTTCTGGGTGTTTCAGTTGGGTTTTGGGGTGGTTTAGGGTGTTTCGGGCTGGTTTTGGGGTGTTTCAGGTGGTTTTTGAGGTGTTTCTGGCACGTTTTGGGGTGTTTCAGGCGGGTTTGGGGGTATTTTTGGGTGTTTCAGGTGGGTTTTGGGGTGGTTTAGGGTGTTTTGAGCTGGTTTTGGGGTGTTTCGGGTTGGTTTTGAGGTGTTTCCGGTGGGTTTTGGGGTGTTTCAGGCAGGTTTTGGGGTATTTTGGGGTGTTTCCGTTGGTTTTTGGGGTGTATCCGTCGGGTTTTGGGGTGTTTCTGGCAGATTTTGGGGTATTTTGGGGTGTTTCCGGCGGGTTTTGGGGTGTTTTGGGGTGTTTCCGGCAGGTTTTGGGGTATTTTGGGGTGTTTCCCGCGGGTTTTGGGGTGTTTTGGGGTGTTTCCGGCAGGTTTTGGGGTATTTTGGGGTGTTTCCGGCAGGTTTTGGGGTATTTTGGGGTGTTTCCGGCAGATTTTGGGGTATTTTGGGGTGTTTCAGGCAGGTTTTGGGGTATTTTGGGGTGTTTCCGGCGGGTTTTGGGGTGTTTTGGGGTGTTTCCGGCAGATTTTGGGGTATTTTGGGGTGTTTCAGGCAGGTTTTGGGGTATTTTGGGGTGTTTCAGGCAGATTTTGGGGTATTTTGGGGTGTTTCCGGCGGGTTTTGGGGTATTTTGGGGTGTTTCAGGCAGGTTTTGGGGTATTTTGGGGTGTTTCAGGCAGGTTTTGGCTCTCACCTTGTCAGGGAAGGACTCGAACGAGGTCCTCACGGGGTCGCGGCTCCCGAACTTGGCGGACTTGAAGCGCCGGACGATGTCGTGCAGCGTCGCCGCCACCACGAAGTATTCCTGCTTGAGCCGCAGCTCCTTGCCCTCGAAGAACTGACCCACAGCGGCGCTCAGGGACCCACAGCGCCCCATAGCGCCCCATAGCGCCCCATAGTGACCCATAGCGGCGCTCAGGGACCCACAGCGCCCCATAGCGCCCCACAGCGCCCCATAGTGACCCACAGCGGAGCTCAGGGACCCACAGCGCCCCATAGCGCCCCACAGCGCCCCATAGTGACCCATAGCGGCGCTCAGGGACCCACAGCGCCCCATAGTGACGCATAGTGGCGCTCAGGGACCCACAGCGCCCCAGAGTGACCCATAGCACCCCATAGTGACCCATAGCACCGCACAGTGCCCCATAGTGATCCCCATAGGACCCCCCATAATGACCTCATAGTGACCCCTGTAGAACTCTCCATAGTGACCCCCCCATAGTGATCCCCATAGGGCCCCCCCCATAGTGACCCCCATAGGACTCTGCATAGCCCCCCCCCCCCAGTGACCCCCCCCCAGTGACCCCCATAATGACCCCATAGTGACCCCCATAGGACCCTCCATAGTGACCCCCAGAGTGATCCCCATAGGGACCCCCCCCCCATAGTGACCCC
>NW_026639231.1:0-4572 GCF_028554395.1 Pezoporus wallicus | reverse complement strand
CGGCGGCGGAGGGGGGGGGGGAGGGAACACGGTCCGGATGCCCCCGTCCTCGGGGGCCCGCAGGGGCCGCAGCGGCACCCGCCCCCCGCCCCCCCCCGCTTTGTGGGCCGGTACCGGCGGCGCCCCCCTCTCGGCGCCCCCCATCCTCCTCTTCCTCCTCCTCCACCACCCCCCCAGCACCCCCAGCACCAGCCCGGCCGCCGCCGCCGCCGCCCCCCCCGCAGCGGCCGCGGGTGGCAGCGCGATGGGAGCCGCCCCCGGCTGGCGGCGGGGGGGTCCCGGTGACACCGGGGCGGGGGGGGCGGCGCCGGCGCGGGCCTGGGCGCAGAGCGGGGCCCCGGGGCCGCCCGCGGGGTCCAGCGCCGAGAGGCAGACCCGGTACGGGGCTCGCGGCTGCAGCGCCGTCACCACGTACTCGCCCCGGTCCCCCCGCACCAGCGTCTCCGTTACCGCGCCCAGCCCCGGCCGGAACCAGCTGAGCCGCAGGGACGCGCCGGGGGGAGCCGGCGGCCACCGGATCCTTAAAGCCCCCCCCGGAGCCGCTTGCACCCAGAGCCCCCCCTCCGCTGCCGCCGGTGATGCCGGGGACACGGCGGCGGTGCCGGGGGTAGCCGCGTTGTGCGGGGGGGGGTCGCACGCATCCATCTCCCCCCGCAGCTCCCCCACCGGCAGCCCCCGCAGCCGCGCCGGGGCCTGGCACAGCAGCCCCTTCACCTCCAGCCCCCGCGGGGCTCCGCGCCGCAGCCAGTCCCGCAGCCAGGCCAGGTTGCAGCCGCAGAACCAGGGGTTGTTCCGCAGCCCCAGGTGGCTCAGGCTGCCCAGGTCGTCGAAGAGCCCCCGCGGCAGCGTGGTCAGGTTGTTGTCCGACAGGTCCAAGCGCTCCAGGGCCCTCATCCGAGCCAGGGAGCCGGCGGGGACGTGGTTGATGGCGTTGGCGGCCAGGGACAAGCGGCGCAGGCGGGCGCGGGGCAGGTTGGCCGGGGGGGCGGCCAACGCGTTGCGACCCAAGGAGAGCTCGCTGAGGTTGCCCAAGCGGCTGAAGGTGTCGTCGGCCATGCGCTGGTTCGCCAGGAGGTTCCCGTCCAGGACCAGGCGGCGCAGCGCGGGCAGCCCCTCGAAGGCGCGCAAGGGGATGGTGTGGATGCGGTTGTCGTCGAGGCGCAGCTCCTCGAGGGCCGGCGGCAGCCCCGGGGGGACGCTGCTCAGGTGGTTGCGGGACAGGAAGAGGAGCCGCAAGCGGCGGTTCTCGGCGAACGCGTCCTCCTCGATGCCGGCGGCGGACACGGAGTTGTCGTCCAGGTGCAGGCGCTCGAGGAGCGGGGCGCGGGCGAGCGCCCGACGGCAGAGCCCGCGGACGTTGTTCTCCTGCAGGTGAAGCTCCCGCAGCGCCGGGGGCAGGTGGGCCGGGAAGTGCTCCAAGGCGTTGGCGTAGAGGTAAAGAACCTTGAGGGCCGAGAGCCGAGCGAGGCGAGCGGGGATCCCCGCGTCCCCGATGCGGTTGTTCTGCAGGAAGAGCGTGGTCGCCCCCGCGGGGACCCCCTCCGGGATCGCCGTCAGGCCCCGGTCGTTGCAGTAGACGCGGCCCCCGGCGCAGCGGCAAACGGAGGGGCAGGGGGCGGCGGAGGGGAGGAGGAGGAGGAGGAGGAGGAGGAGGAGGAGGAAGGAGCGGGGGGAGAGGGGGGGAAAGGGGACGGGGAGGGAAAGGGGAGGGGGGGCCATGGGGGGAAAGAGGGGGCCTGGGGGGGGGGGGTCGGTGTCACACGAGGAAACGGGGACCCCCTCAAAGCCCATACGTAGGGCAGGGACCCCCAACTGAAGCCCATAGATAGGGACACCCACACTGAACCCCATACATAGGACAGGGACCCCTTACTGAACCCCATAGATAGGGACACCCACACTGAACCCCATACATAGGACAGGGACCCCTTACTGAACCCCATAGATAGGGACACCCACACTGAACCCCATACATAGGACAGGGACCCCCACACTGAAGCCCATACATAGGACAGGGACCCCTTACTGAACCCCATAGATAGGGACACCCACACTGAACCCCATACATAGGACAGGGACCCCCACACTGAAGCCCATACATAGGACAGGGACCCCTTACTGAACCCCATAGATAGGGACACCCACACTGAACCCCATACATAGGACAGGCCCCCCCCCACTGAACCCCATAGATAGGGACACCCACACTGAAGCCCATACATAGGACAGGCCCCCCCCACTGAACCCCATAGATAGGGACACCCACACTGAAGCCCATACATAGGACAGGGACCCCTTACTGAACCCCATAGATAGGGACACCCACACTGAAGCCCATACGTAGGACAGGGACCCCTTACTGAACCCCATAGATAGGGACACCCACACTGAAGCCCATACATAGGACAGGGACCCCTTACTGAACCCCATAGATAGGGACACCCACACTGAACCCCATACATAGGACAGGGACCCCCAACTGAAGCCCATAGATAGGACAGGGACCCCCACACTGAAGCCCATACATAGGACAGGGACCCCCCCACTGAACCCCATAGATAGGGACACCCACACTGAACCCCATACATAGGACAGGGACCCCTTACTTGAGCCCCATAGATAAGGCAGGGACACCCCCCCCCCCCCCCAAATCCCATAGATAGAGCAGGGATCCCCCCTAAATCCCATACATAGGGCAGGGACCCCCCCATGGAACCCCATAGACAGGGACACGCACACTGAAGCCCATACATAGGACAGGGACACCCACACTGAAGCCCATAGATAGGGACACCCACACTGAAGCCCATACATAGGACAGGGACCCCTTATTTGAGCCCCATAGATAAGGCAGGGACCCCCCTCCAAATCCCATATGTAGGGCATGGACCCCCCCCAGTGAACCCCATAGATAGGGACACCCCGCATTGAACCCCATACATAGGACAGGGACCCCGTACTGAGCCCCATAGATAGGGTAGGGATCCCCCCTAAATCCCATATATAGGGCAGGTACCCCCCCTCTGAACCCCATAGATAGGGACACCCCACACTGAACCCCATACATAGGGCAGGGACCCCTTACTGAGCCCCATAGATAGGGACACCCCACACTGAAGCCCATACATAGGGCAGGGACGCCTTACTGAGCCCCATAGATAAGGCAGGGACACCCCCCTCCCCCATATCCCATACATAGGACAGGGACCACCCCCAAATCCCATACATAGGGCAGGGACCCCTTACTGAGCCCCATAGATAGGGTAGGGATCCCCACTAAATCCCATACATAGGGCAGGGACCCCCACACTGAACCCCATAGATAGGGACACCCCACACTGAACCCCATACATAGGACAGGGACCCCTTATTGAACGCCATATATAGGGCAGGGACCCCTTACTGAGCCCCATAGATAAAGCAGGGACACCCCCCCCACATAGCCCATACAGAGGACAGGGACCACCCCCAAATCCCATACATAGGGCAGGGACCCCTTACTGAATGCCATATATAGGGCAGGAACCCCCTCCCCCAGATCCCATACATATGACAGGGGCACTGCCCCCAAACCACATAGACAGGGACACCACACACTAAACCTATGCATAGGACATTGCCCCCCCCACTGAACCCCATAGATAAGGCAGGGACCCCCCCCAAAACCCCATACCTAGGACAGAAACCCCCCTCCTGAGCCCCATAGATAGGGACACCCCACACTGAACTCCATATGTAGGACAGGGACCCCTTACTGAACTCCATATGTAGGGCAGGAACCCCCCCCAACCCCTTAGGTAGGGACATCCCATACTGAACCCCATAGATGGGGCAGGGATCCCCCCCCAGTCCCCTATAAGGGACCTGTATGCATCCCCCCAAAACCCTACATATAGAGGAGGGACCCCCCTATTGTGCCCCATACGTAGCTCAGGACCCCTCTATAAGGGACCTACGTGCTGCCCCTCCATTGACCCCCATATATAGGGCAGGGACACCACACTGACCCCCATACATAGCACAGGGACACCCACATAGGGGACCTGTGTGCTGCCCCCCCAACCCTGTATCTAGGGCGAGACCCCATGTATATGGCAGCCCCCCCTCCAATAAACCCCATAGGGCAGGACCTCCCCAAGCCCCCCTATAGGAGATCAATGTTCTGTCCCCCCCCCCCCTGCTATCCCCCATATATAGGGCAGGACCCCCTCCCCATAGGCAGCGGAGGGGGGGGCCCTACCTGTGCGCAATGGGTCCGGGTCCTCGTACGAGGCCGCTGCTACCGGCTCCGGTGCTCCATGGCCCCCCCGCCTTGGGGGGGCCCCTTTGGGGGGGGGGGGGTGTGGTGAAAAGGGGTCATGAGCTTGGGGGGGGGGGGGCAGTCCCCGTGTGTGTTGGGGCCCCCCCTGGGTGCTCATTACCCACCCGCGTTAATGAAGCAGCCCAATTAACACCAGCTCATTAGGGGGAGGGCCCTCCCCACCATGGCCCCCCCCGGGACCCCCGTGCCCCCAGGGTCACCATTGCATCAGCCAAGGGCCTGGTGCTGTTCCCAGCCCCCCAACTGGAACA
>NW_026639230.1:0-4521 GCF_028554395.1 Pezoporus wallicus | reverse complement strand
GTGAGGGGTCATGGGGTTAAAGGGGGGCTATGGGGTCAATGAGGGGTCAGGGGGTTAAAGGGGGGCTATGGGGTCAATGAGGGGTCATGGGGTTCAATGAGGGGGCTATGGGGTCAGTGAGGGTCATGGGGGGCAATGGGGTCAGTGAGGGGTCTATGGGGGGGGGGCATGGGGTCAGTGAGGGGTCATGGGGTTAAAGGGGGGCTATGGGGGGGGGTCATGGGGTTATGGGGGAATGGGGTTAAGGAGGGGCTATGGAGGAATGGGGTCAATGAGGGGGGTCAATGAGGGGGGGGGTGGAATAGGGGTCAATGAGGGGTCATGGGGTTAAAGGGGGAGCTAGGGCGGTCAAAGGGGGTAAAGGATGGCCAATGGGGGCAATAGGGGTCAATGAGGGGTCATGGGGTTAAAGGGGTGCTATGGGGGGTCAATGGGGGAATGGGGTTAATGGGGGGGCTATTGGGGGGGACCCCCAGGGATATGGGGTTAAATGAGGGGGTTATCGGGGGGGACAATGGGGGAATGGGGGGTCAAAGAGGGGTCTATGGGGGGGGGACAATGGGATTAAAGGGATATGGGGGGAATAGGGGTCAATGAGGGGGGGTTAAAGAGGGGATGGGGGTTAAATGAGGGGGGAGATGGGGGTTAAAGGGGGGGAGAAAGGGGAGATGAGGTTAAAGAGGGGGAGATGGGGTTAAAGAGGGGGAGATGGGGTTAAAGAGGGGGAGATGGGGTTAAAGAGGGGGGAGATGGGGTTAAAGAGGGGGGAGATGGGGTTAAAGAGGGGGGATGGGGTTAAAGAGGGGGGATGGGGTTAAAGGGGGGAGATGGGGTTAAAGAGGGGGGAGATGGGGTTAAAGGGGGGAGATGGGGTTAAAGGGGGGAGATGGGGTTAAAGAGGGGGGAGATGGGGTTAAAGAGGGGAGATGGGGTTAAAGAGGGGATGGGGTTAAAGGGGGGAGATGGGGTTAAAGAGGGGGGATGGGGTTAAAGGGGGCTGGGGTGTCAATGGGGGAGATGGGGTTAAAGGGGGTGGGGGAGATGGGGGTCAAGAGGGGGGAGATGGGGTTAAAGGGGGAGATGGGGGTAAAGGGGGGAGATGGGGTTAAAGGGGGGGGTGGATGGGGTTAAAGAGGGGATGGGGTTAAAGAGGGGGGCTATGGGGGGAAGATGGGGTTAAAGAGGGGTCATGGGGTTAAAGAGGGGGAGATGGGGTCAATGAGGGGGATGGGGTTAAAGAGGGGATCGGGTTAAAGAGGGGGTGGGGTTAAAGAGGGGTCAGAGGGTCATGGGAGGGGGATGGGGTTAAAGAGGGGAGATGGGGTCAATGAGGGGTCATGGGGTTAAAGGGGGGATGGGGTCAATGGGGGGAATGGGGTTAAAGGGGGGAGGGGGTCAATGTGGGGGAATGGGGTTATGGTGGGGCTATGGAGGAATGGGGTCAATGAGGGGTCATAGGGTTAAAGGGGGGGGCTATGGGTGGAATAGGGGTCAATGAGGGGTCATGGGGTTAAAGGGGGAGCTATGGGGGTCAATGGGGTTAAAGGAGGGGCTATGGGGGCAATAGGGGTCAATGAGGGGTCATGGGGTTAAAGGGGTGCTATGGGGGGTCAATGGGGGGAATGGGGTTAAAGGGGGGCTATTGGGGTCAATGAGGGGTCATGGGGTTAAAGGGGGGTTATCGGGGTCAATGGGGGAATGGGCTTAAAGGGGGTCTATGGGGGTCAATGGGATTAAAGGGTGGGCTATGGGGGGAATAGGGGTCAATGAGGGGTCATGGGGTTAAAGGGGGGGCTATTGGGGTCAATGAGGGGTCATGGGGTTAAAGGGGGGCTATGGGGGTCAATGGGGGGGAATGGGTTAAGGAGGGGCTATGGAGGAATGGGGTCAATGAGGGGTCATGGGGTTAAAGGGGGGGTATGGGGGGTCAATGGGGGGAAATGGGGTTAAAGGAGGGGCTATGGGTGGAATAGGGGTCAATGAGGGGTCATGGGGTTAAAGGGGGGCTATGGGGTCAATGAGGGGTCATGGGGTTAAAGGGGGGCTATGGGGTCAATGAGGGGTCATGGGGTTAAAGGGGGGCTATGGGGTCAATGAAGGGTCATGGGGTTAAAGGGGGCGCTATGGGGGGAATAGGGGTCAATGAGCGGTCATGGGGTTAAAGGTGGGCTATGGGGTCAATGAGGGGTCATGGGGTTAAAGGGGGGGCTATGGTGGAATAGGGGTCAATGAGGGGTCATGGGGTTAAAGGGGGGCTGGGGTGTCAATGGGGGAATGGGGTTAAAGGGGTGCTATGGGGGGATAGGGGTCAATGAGGGGTCATGGGGTTAAAGGGGGCCTATGGGGGTCAATGGGGGGAATGGGGTTAAAGGGGGACTATGGGTGGAATAGGGGTCAATGAGGGGTCATGGGGTTAACAGGGGCGCTATGGGGGGAATAGGGGTCAATGAGCGGTCATGGGGTTAAAGGGGAGCTATGGGGTCAATGAGGGGTCACAGTGTTAAAGGGGGGGCTATTGGGGTCAATGGGGGGTCATGGGGTTAAAGGGGGCTATGGGGCAATAGGGGTCAATGAGGAGTCATGGGGTTAAAGGGGGGGCTATGAGGGGAACAGGGGTCAATGAGGGGTCATGGGGTTAAAGGGGGGCTGGGAGGGTCAATGGGGGAAATGGGGTTAAAGGGGGGTTATGGGGGTCAATGTGGGGGAATGGGGTTAAGGTGGGGCTATGGAGGAATGGGGTCAATGAGGGGTCATGGGGTTAAAGGGGGCCTATGGGGGTCAATGGGGGGAAATGGAGTTAAAGGAGGGGCTATGGGGGCAATAGGGGTCAATGAGGGGTCATGGGGTTAAAGGGGGGGGGCTATGGGGGCAAATGGGGGTCCAAAGGGAGGGTGGGGGGGAGGACTTGGGGGTCTGGGGGGGGTCCATGGGATATTTGGGATGGAAATGGGGGGGGACGTAACTGTCTCTATGGGGTCTCTGGGGGTCTCCATGTCTCTCTATAGGTTTCTATGGGTTATCAATGGGTCTCTAAGGGCTATCAATAGTTATCAACGGGTCTCTATGGGTTATCAATGTTATCAATGGGTCTCTATGGGTTATCAATGTTATCAATGGGTCTCTATGGGTTATCAATGGGTCCCTATGCTGTCTCTATGGTGTCTCTACAGGATTTCTACGGGTTATCAATGGGTCTCTATGGGTTATCAATGGGTCTCTAAGGGTTATCAATACTTATCAATAGGTCTCTATGGGTTATCGATGGGTCCCTATGGTGTCTCTATGGTGTCTTATAGGTTCTCTGTGGGTTATCAATGGGTCCCTATGGGGTATCAATGGGTCCCTATAGGATATCAATGGGTCCCTATGGCATCAATGGGTCCCTATAGGATATCAATGGATCCCAATGGGTCCCTATAGGATATCAATGGGTCCCTATGGGTCCCTATGGCATCTATGGGTCCCAATGGGTGCCTATGGCTCCCTATGGTTATCAATGGGTCCCTACAGGATATCAATGGGTCCCTATGGTACCAATAGGTCCCTATGGTATCTATGGGTCCCTACGGGATATCAATGGGTCCCTATGGTATCAATGGGTCCCTATGGTATCTATGGCTCCCTATGGTATCAATGGGTCCCTATAGGACATCAATGGGTCCCAATGGGTCCCTATTTTATCTATGGCTCCCTATGGTATCAATGGGTCCCTATAGGATATCAAGGGGCCCCAATGGGTCTCTATGGTATCAATGGGTCCGTATGGTATCAATGGGTCCCTATAGGATATCAATGGGTCCCAATGGGTCCCTATGGTATCAATGGGTCCCTATAGGATATCAATGGGTCCCAATGGACCCCTATGGTATCTATGGCTCCCTCTGGTATCAATGGGTCCCAATGGGTCCCTATGGTATCTATGGGTCCCTATGGTATCAATGGGTCCCTATAGGATATCAATGGGTCCCTATGGTATCAATGGGTCCCTATAGGATATCAATGGGTCCCAATGGGTCCCTATGGTATCAATGGGTCCCTACAGGATATCAATGGGTCCCTATAGGAATCAATGGGTCCCTATAGGATATCAATGGGTCCCTATGGTATCAATGGGTCCCTACAGGATATCAATGGGTCCCTACAGGATATCAATAGGTCCCTATAGGAATCAATGGGTCCCTATAGGAATCAATGGGTCCCTATGGTATCAATGGGTCCCTATAGGAATCAATGGGTCCCTATAGGAATCAATGGGTCCCTATAGGAATCAATGGCTCCCTATGGCATCTATGGGTCCCCACGCTCCCCCCGTGTGTCAGCATCGGTCCGGACCTGCCGGGGGCGCTGCGGGCCCGCTCTCGGAGGCGCTGCGTTCGCGGGGCTCTTTGGGGGCCCCCCGCGCCCCCCCCTCGGAGCTCGACTTCTTGCGGTCCTTGTTGCACCACTTCCAGTCGGGGTGCGCCTTGAAGTGAGCCTCCTTCACCTGCAGGGGGCGGCACAGAGCCGCTCAGGCACAGCGCG
>NW_026639229.1:0-453 GCF_028554395.1 Pezoporus wallicus | reverse complement strand
CATCATGGACCGGATGGACTCGGCAGCATTATAGGGATTGGTCCATGCACTAAGAAAATGATTTTTTTTTCCTCTTGGTCTGTATGTATATGGATGTATATATGTGGGAGAGCGATGGTGTATTGAAAATGTGGGATCTGAGCACGACGTGAATGGTATGGAATAAGGGGTGGATAATGTCCTGGGTTCAGCAGTAGCAGTCATGTTTTTTCCTTTGTGTTAACTGGTGCAGTGCTGTGTTTTGACTTCTAGTTTTGAGAACAGCGTTGGTGAAGCCGATGTTGTCGGTTGTTGCTAAGTGATGTTTACCCTGACCAAGGACTCTGTGAGGCTCATGCTCTGCCAGGGAAGAGGGGAAGCTGTGAGGAAGCAGAGACGGGGCGCCTGACCCGGGCTAGCCGGGGAGGTATTCCATACCACAGCACGTCATGCCCGGGGTGGGGGTAACTGGGA
>NW_026639228.1:0-454 GCF_028554395.1 Pezoporus wallicus | reverse complement strand
GTTTGGTTGTGCTTTGTGAGTGTTTTGGGGTGTTTTTGCCCTGTTTTTGTCCTGTTTTGAGGCTGGTTTGGGGCTCTGACCCTGTGTCCCTTAGGAGAAGCAGGGCAAGGTGGTTTTGGGGTGGTTTGGGGGTGGTTTGGGAGTGTTTTTGGGTGTTTTGGGGTGTTTTTGTCCTGTTCTGGCTCTCTTTTGGGGCTCCTACCATGTATCCCACAGGAGATGCAGGACAAGGTGGTTTTTGGGGTGTTTTTTTGGGTTTTTTGCATTGTTTTTGTCCTGTTTTGGGGCTCTGACCCCGTATCCCATAGGAGAAGCAGGGCAAGGTGGTTTTGGTGTGGTTTGGGGTCTTATTGTTCTTTTTTGGGGCTATTTTGGGGCTCTGACTCTGTACTGCATAGGAGAGGCAGGACAAGGTGGTTTTGGGGGTGGATTTGGGGTATTTTTTTGCCTCTTT
>NW_026639227.1:0-456 GCF_028554395.1 Pezoporus wallicus | reverse complement strand
TGCAGCCCTGGAAGGAGCACAGGGGGGCAGAGGCAGAGCCACCTTGGGCTGGGCCTCTGCTGCTGAACTGGGACCGAGGGGAGACCTGCGAGACACAGGGAGCTTAAAGGCACTTGGCAGTGGAGGATGCTGAGGAGGAGGAGGAGGAACCTTCTGAAGGAGAAACCTTCCCAGCCCTGTTTGTGGTAAGGCACTGGGTGCAGGGCAATGCAGCTGCAGTTTCTCTCTGTGTAGATAAGGAGGAGGATGTGCTGCAGAGCACAGTACCCCCATGTACTTCTTCCTCCTCAACCTCTCCCTGCTGGACCTGGGCTGCATCTCCACCACTGTCCCCAAATCCATGGCCAATTCCCTCTGGGGCACCAGGGACATCTCCTACACAGGCTGTGCTGCACAGCTCTTTTTCTTTGCCTTTTTCATGTCAGCAGAGCATTTTCTCCTCACTGCCATGTCCTA
>NW_026639226.1:415000-459868 GCF_028554395.1 Pezoporus wallicus | reverse complement strand
TTGGGTGCATTGGGGTTGGTTTGGGTGCATTGGGGTTGGTTTGGGTGCACTGGGGTTGGTTTGGGTGCATTGGGGCTGGTTTGGGTGCACTGGGGCTGGTTTGGGTGCACTGGGGTTGGTTTGGGTGCATTGGGGCTGGTTTGGGTGCACTGGGGTTGGTTTGGGTGCATTGGGGCTGGTTTGGGTGCATTAGGGTTGGTTTGGGTGCATTGGGGCTGGTTTGGGTGCATTGGGGTTGGTTTGGGTGCACTGGGGTTGGTTTGGGTGCACTGGGGGCTGGTTTGGGTGCATTGGGGTTGGTTTGGGTGCATTAGGGCTGGTTTGGGTGCATTGGGGTTGGTTTGGGTGCACTGGGGTTGGTTTGGGTGCATTGGGGTTGGTTTGGGTGCACTGGGGCTGGTTTGGGTGCACTGGGGTTGGTTTGGGTGCACTGGGGTTGGTTTGGGTGCACTGGGGCTGGTTTGGGTGCATTGGGGTTGGTTTGGGTGTACTGGGGCTGGTTTGGGTGCACTGGGGTTGGTTTGGGTGCACTGGGGCTGGTTTGGGTGCACTGGGGCTGGTTTGGGTGCACTGGGGTTGGTTTGGGTGCACTGGGGTTGGTTTGGGTGCACTGGGGTTGGTTTGGGTGCATTGGGGCTGGTTTGGGTGCACTGGGGTTGGTTTGGGTGCACTGGGGTTGGTTTGGGTGCACTGGGGTTGGTTTGGGTGCACTAGGGCTGGTTTGGGTGCACTGGGCTTGGTTTGGGTGCATTGCGGCTGGTTTGGGTGCAATGGGGCTGGTTTGGGTGCACTGGGGTTGGTTTGGGTGCACTGGGGCTGGTTTGGGTGCACTGGGGTTGGTTTGGGTGCACTGGGGTTGGTTTGGGTGCATTGGGGCTGGTTTGGGTGCACTGGGGTTGGTTTGGGTGCATTGGGGCTGGTTTGGGTGCACTGGGGCTGGTTTGGGTGCACTGGGGTTGGTTTGGGTGCATTGGGGCTGGTTTGGGTGCACTGGGGCTGGTTTGGGTGCACTGGGGTTGGTTTGGGTGCACTGGGGCTGGTTTGGGTGCACTAGGGCTGGTTTGGGTGCACTGGGGTTGGTTTGGGTGCATTGGGGCTGGTTTGGGTGCACTGGGGTTGGTTTGGGTGCATTGCGGCTGGTTTGGGTGCACTGGGGCTGGTTTGGGTGCACTGGGGTGGTTTGGGTGCATTGCGGCTGGTTTGGGTGCACTGGGGCTGGTTTGGGTGCACTGGGGTTGGTTTGGGTGCACTGGGGCTGGTTTGGGTGCTTTGGTGTTTGTTTGGGTGCACTGGGGTTGGTTTGGGTGCACTGGGGTTGGTTTGGGACAGGAGGGGCTGGTTATGGTGAATTGGGGTTGGTTAGGGTGCAAGGGGGTTGGTTTGGGTGCTCTGGGGCTGGTTTGGGTGCATTGGGGTTGGTTTGGGTGCACTGGGGCTGGTTTGGGTGCACTGGGGTTGGTTTGGGTGCATTGGGGTTGGTTTGGGTGCATTAGGGCTGGTTTGGGTGCATTGGGGTTGGTTTGGGTGCACTGGGGTTGGTTTGGGTGCATTGGGGTTGGTTTGGGTGCACTGGGGTTGGTTTGGGTGTACTGGGGCTGGTTTGGGTGCACTGGGGTTGGTTTGGGTGCACTGGGGCTGGTTTGGGTGCAGTGGGGTTGGTTTGGGTGCACTGGGGTTGGTTTGGGTGCATTGGGGCTGGTTTGGGGCACTGGGGTGGTTTGGGTGCATTGGGGCTGGTTTGGGTGCATTGGGGCTGGTTTGGGTGCACTGGGGTTGGTTTGGGTGCATTGCGGCTGGTTTGGGTGCACTGGGGCTGGTTTGGGTGCACTGGGGCTGGTTTGGGTGCATTGGGGTTGGTTTGGGTGCACTGGGGTTGGTTTGGGTGCACTGGGGTTGGTTTGGGTGCTCTGGGGCTGGTTTGGGTGCATTGGGGTTGGTTTGGGTGCACTGGGGTTGGTTTGGGTGCTCTGGGGCTGGTTTGGGTGCATTGGGGTTGGTTTGGGTGCACTGGGGCTGGTTTGGGTGCACTGGGGTTGGTTTGGGTGCATTGGGGTTGGTTTGGGTGCATTAGGGCTGGTTTGGGTGCATTGGGGTTGGTTTGGGTGCACTGGGGTTGGTTTGGGTGCATTGGGGTTGGTTTGGGTGCACTGGGGTTGGTTTGGGTGTACTGGGGCTGGTTTGGGTGCACTGGGGTTGGTTTGGGTGCACTGGGGTTGGTTTGGGTGCACTGGGGTTGGTTTGGGTGCATTGGGGTTGGTTTGGGTGCATTAGGGCTGGTTTGGGTGCATTGGGGTTGGTTTGGGTGCACTGGGGTTGGTTTGGGTGCACTGGGGTTGGTTTGGGTGCACTGGGGTTGGTTTGGGTGCACTGGGGTTGGTTTGGGTGCTCTGGGGTTGGAATGGGTGCTCTGGGGATGCTATGGGTGCTCTGGGGATGGTTTGGGTGCACTGGGGTTGGTTTGGGTGCACTGGGGTTGGTTTGGGTGCTCTGGGGCTGGTTTGGGTGCATTGGGGTTGGTTTGGGTGCACTGGGGTTGGTTTGGGTGCACTGGGGTTGGTTTGGGTGCTCTGGGGCTGGTTTGGGTGCACTGGGGCTGGTTTGGGTGCATTGGGGTTGGTTTGGGTGCACTGGGGTTGGTTTGGGTGCACTGGGGTTGGTTTGGGTGCTCTGGGGCTGGTTTGGGTGCTGAGGCACTGGAATGGGTTGCCCAGGGAGGTTGGGAATGCTCCATCCCTGGCAGTGTTCAAGACCAGGTTGGACGAGGCCTTGGGTGACCTGGTTTAGGGTGAGGTGTCCCTGCCCTTGGCAGGGGGTGGAACTGGGTGAGCTTCAGGTCCTTTCCAACCCAAACCATTCCACTAAAGGAGGTTTGGTGGGATGGAGGGTGGTTTGGTGGGATATAAAGGGTGTTTGTTGGGATGTAAAGTGGTTTGGTGGGATGGTCATGCTTCCAGGCAAACACCAGGCAGGATGGGATGGGATGGGATGGGATGGGATGCATGGGATTGGATGGGATGGATGGGATGGGATGGGATGAATGGGATGGGGCGGATTAGATGGGATGGGATGGATGGGATGCAATGGGATGCAATGGGATGGATGAGATGGGATGGACTGGTTGGGATGGGACGGATCGGATGGGGTGGGATGGATGGGATGGGATGGGATGGATGGATGGGATGAATGGGATGAGATGGGATGGGATGGATGGGATGGGATGGGATGGATGGGATGGGATGGGATGGGATGGATGAGATGCAATGGGATGGATGGGATGCAATGGGATGCAATGGGATGGATGGGATGGGATGGATTGGTTGGGATAGGACGAATGGGATGGGATGGGATGGGATGGTATGGGATGGATGGGATGGGATGGATGGGGGATGGGATGGATTGGTTGGGATAGGACGAATGGGATGGGATGGGATGGATTGGTTGGGATAGGACGAATGGGATGGGATGGGATGGGATGGGATGGAATGGGATGGATGGGATGGGATGGGATGGATGGGATGAGATGGGCTGAGATAGACAGGACATGCAGCAGGTCAGGGTTTGCTTTATTGATGCCTTTGGAGCGTTGCGGGTTCAGAAGAGGCGTGGGAGGAACTGGGAATCAACCGGACCCAGCAGCACGGAGCTGGTGCAGTTCAAGGAGGGCTTGGGATGAGGAGGGGACACATCCTGATCCCCACGGAGCACCTGGGGGGACCCAAAGGGAGGAGGAGCCGGGCCTGGGGCTCCAATGGCACCAAGAGGGGGGGGTGGTGGGTTTATGGGATGTAAAGGGGGTTTGGTGGGGTAGGAGGTGGGTTTATGGAATGTAAAGGGGGTTTGGTGGGGTGGGAGGTGGGTTTATGGGGTGTAAAGGGGGTTTGGTGGGGTGGGAGGTGGGTTTATGGGATGTAAAGGGGGTTTGGTGGGGTGGGAGGTGGGTTTATGGGGTGTAAAGGGGGTTTGGTGGGGTGGGAGGTGGGTTTATGGGATGTAAAGGGGGTTTGGTGGGATGGAAGGGACTTACCATGCATCTCAGGCGTCATCTGGAGGAGAGAGCACCACAGAGGTGAGACCTGGCCCAGTCCCACCAGCACCCACCCCAGTGCATCCCCATCAGCACCCATCCCAGAGGGGTGCGGAGGAGCGGGGGCCACGGCAGAGCCCCCATTGCCCCCCATCCCCTGCTCACCCAAAGAGGCTGCTGCTCAGGCCGCTCACCAGATCACCCACTATGTCCAGGACCCGGGTCAATGCTCCACCGTCCACATCCCAGGCTCTCGCAGCATCTACATTGGGGTGCACTGGGGTGACCGGAGCACCCTGGGGTGCTCCTCATCCCATCCATGGTGCATCCCACCCACCAAAACCAGTGTTCCCAATGCCTGGAACCATGTCCTGCCCCAGTGGCCAAGGCCACCATCCCCTTCCCTGTCCCCTAAGGAGGGCAGGAGCTGCTCAATCCCATGTGGGTCTAAGAGGGATGCGGGAGCATCCTCAGGCACCGCCAGCATCCCCAGCTCCAGAGTCCCAAAGATGCCCTGCAGGGCTCGGGGTCTGGGGGGGTCTCACCCCATGGTGAGAAGGATCCACACTGGAGACCCCAAACTCACAGATGCTCGTGGGGGTCGTCCCATCAAGAGGAGCTGTGGGAAGAAGAGACCCCGTCACACACCTCTATGGGGCATCGGGACCCCCCATTCCGGACCCCACGGGGAACACCCCATCGGCACCCCATAGGGATGGGCCCCACTCACCACCCACAGCCAGGCTGCAGCAGAGCCCGGCCAGCAGCAGGATGAGCCCGAGCTTCATGGTGCCAGAGGATGCGGAGCGCAGGAGGCACCGGGGAATGAGCTGGGATGGGCTGGGATGGGCTCGGGGCCTTATGAAGGCAGCGGGGCCAATGGGATGGAGCTCGGGGTATTCCAGGGCTGGGAATGTGCCTGTTCCCGGGCACCCGGCCAGGGGTTGGATTAGAGGGGATTAACCCTGATCCCCTCTGGGCACAGCAACGGCCCCAGTGCCATCCCCAGTGCACCCAAACCAGCCCCAGTGCACCCAAACCAGCCCCAATGCACCCAAACCAACCCCAGTGCACCCAAACCAACCCCAGAGCACCCAAACCAACCCCAATGCACCCAAACCAACCCCAATGTACCCAAACCAGCCCCAGTGCACCCAAACCAACCCCAGTGCACCCAAACCAGCCCCAGTGCACCCAAACCAACCCCAATGCACCCAAACCAGCCCCAGTGCACCCAAACCAGCCCCAGTGCACCCAAACCAACCCCAGTGCACCCAAACCAACCCCAGTGCACCCAAACCAACCCCAATGCACCCAAACCAGCCCCAGTGCACCCAAACCAACCCCAGTGCACCCAAACCAACCCCAATGCACCCAAACCAACCCCAGTGCACCCAAACCAACCCCAGTGCACCCAAACCAACCTCAGAGCACCCAAACCAACCCCAATGCACCCAAACCAGCCCCAATGCACCCAAACCAGCCCCAGAGCACCCAAACCAACCCCAGAGCACCCAAACCATCCCCAGAGCACCCAAATCAGCCCCAATGCACCCAAACAGGCCCCAGAGCACCCAAATCAGCCCCAGAGCACCCAAACCAACCCCAGTGCACCCAAACCAATCTCAATTCACCCAAACCAACCCCAATGCACCCAAACCAGCCCCACTGCACCCAAACCAACCCCAGTGCACCCAAACCAACCCCAATGCACCCAAACCAACCCCAGTGCACCCAAACCAAGCCCAGTGCACCCAAACCAACCCCAGAGCACCCAAACCAACCCCAATGCACCCAAACCACCCCCAGTGCACCCAAACCAACCCCAGTGCACCCAAACCAGCCCCAGAGCCCCCAAACCAGCCCCAATGCACCCAAACCAGCCCCAGTGCACCCAAACCTGAGGATCTTAAAGGTCTTTTCCCCCCTGGTCTATTCCATGACCCCATGGCAGCCTCCCATCAGCATCCCCAGTGATGGAGCAGCCGAGCACGACCCGGCGCTGAGGGAGGGATCCGCATGGCTGCTCTCAGATCAGGCTGGAAACAGGGGGAAAAGGTTGAGGTGGATCCACAGGAAAGGTTTGTGGAGGTGGCAACAGCATGGACCTGGTGTGGGGGGAAGCAGGGATGGGCCCTAGGAGGCCGGGAAGGATGGGGTCATGGAATGGGTTTGGATGAAGGGAACCTAAAGAGCATCCAGCTCCAGCCCCTGCCTTTGGCATGGGCACCTTCCACTGGTGCAGGGTGCTCCAACCTGGCCTGGGGTGCTGCTAGGAGTGAATGGTGTGGTATTGGTGTGGATGGGGTGATGGTGGGGTGGATGGGGTGATGGTGGGGTGGATGGGGCGATGGTGGTGTAGATGGGGCGATGGTGGGGTGGATGGGGCGATGGTGGGGTGGATGGGGTGATGGTGGTGTGGATGGGGTGATGGTGGTGTGGATGGGGTGATGGTGGGGTGGATGGGGTGATGGTGGTGTGGATGAGGTGATGGTGGTGTGGATGGGGTGATGGTGGTGTGGGTGGGGTGATGGTGGGGTGGATGGAGCGATCGTGGTGTGGATGGGGTGATGGTGGGGTGGATGGGTGATGGTGGGGTGGATAGGGTGCTATTACGAGTGAATGGGGTGCTATTAGGAGTGGATGGGGCGCTGTTAGGAGTGAATGGGGCGCTGTCAGGAGTGGATGGGGCGATCGTGGGGTGGATGGGGTGATGGTGGGGTGGATGGGGTGATGCTGTGTGGATGGGGTGCTATTAGGAGTGAATGGGGCGCTATTAGGAGTGAATGGGGTGCTGTTAGGAGTGCATGGGGCACTGTTAGGAGTGGATGGGGCGCTGTCAGGAGTGCATGGGGCGCTGTTAGGAGTGAATGGGGTGCTGTTAGGAGTGGATGGGGTGCTGTTAGGAATGGATGGGGTGCTGTTAGCAGTGGATGGGGTGCTGTTAGGAGTGGATGGGGTGCTGTTAGGAGTGGATGGGGTGCTGTTAGGAGTGGATGGGGTGCTGTTAGGAGTGGATGGGGTGCTGTTAGGAGTGGATGGGGTGCTGTTAGGAGTGGATGGGGTGCTGTTAGCAGTGGATGGGGTGCTGTTAGGAGTGGATGGGGTGCTGTTAGCAGTGGATGGGGTGCTGTTAGCAGTGGATGGGGTGCTGTTAGGAGTGGATGGGGTGCTATTAGGAGTGGATGGGGTGCTGTTAGGAGTGGATGGGGTGCTGTTAGCAGTGGATGGGGTGCTGTTAGGAGTGGATGGGGTGCTGTCAGGAGTGCATGGGGCGCTGTTAGGAGTGAATGGGGTGCTGTTAGGAGTGGATGGGGCTCTGCTGGCGGTGGATGGGCGCTGTTAGGAGTGGATGGGGCTCTGCTGGCTGTGGATGGGCGCTGCCGCAGTGGCCAGGAGCCCCCACCAAGCCCGTTCCCAGCTGCAGAACCACGTCTGCAGCTCCTGGCCCATTCCCAGCCTCCCAGGCAGCTCCTGCCTCCCGTGGGAAGCTGCTCCCACACCTCAGCCACCTCATCCCTGCCGAGGGCTGCATCCAAGCCGGCTCCGCTGGCACCGGCTCCGCGCTGCTCATCCCGCAAGTCCCGCGCTCCGCAGGGGCCTGAGCCCTTGATTCCAATGGGAATCCCGCAGGACGGGGGGTCGGGAGCATCCCAGCAAGAGCCCGGAGCTCCCCATTGAGCGCTGCGCCCCTAAATCACCACCCGGTCCCTTGGGCGCCTCTTGGCTGGAGGTCAGGGAACGGCTCCATGGGGTTCCCGTGCCCGGTGCCCGAGGGAGGATTTGTGCCTCGTATCCTGCTTGGATCCTGGTCCTCAGAGCATCCCATTCATTGCGGGGAGGGGAGGGGGGAAAGGGGGTGAGGGGAAGCTCCCGGGGCAGGATTGCAGCACCCGGATGCGGGCTGTGGGGTGCTCCAAGCGCTCTGGGGAGAGAGCAGCCAAGCCCCAGTGTGGGAACACCTCCTCCTGGCGCTGCGCCGCTGGGGTTTGCTCCATCCCATCGCATTCGGCCATCGCCGCGTTCAAACCGGGCTCGGGAGCACCGAGGGCTTCGCTTTCCCTGCGTTGGGATGAAACCCTTGCTCTTTGGGCTCAGCGGTGAAGCTGGATGAAGGTGGCCCCATGCAGCCCGGTGCCGCCAGCGCTTTGGTCCCCATCGACCAAGGTTTGGAGCCTCGTCCCGGTCTCTTCCCCACTGGGATGGGGATGGTCTCAAGTGTCCCCGGGGATGGGGCACCCTGAGCTCCAGGCGTGCTCCGAGGATGGAGCCGAAGGCTTCTGGAATCCCCATCGGGCTGCACCCAATGCCCAGGCTCTGTTTCTGGGATGAAGGCCCAGGAGGGCTCCATAGGAGCAGGAGCATCCCGGCTTGCGGGTCCCCTCTAGAGCAGCAGGGATGTGGATGAAGCTCATCCGTGGGCAGCAGGAGCCAGCACGGAGCATCCCTGGCACGTTGGGAATATCCCCCCCTGTTCAGGACCCATGGTTGGGCTCTGGGAGCCCGAGGGGCTGTGGGGCTAAGCCAGGGTAATCCCATCTTTGGCTGCTCTCCATAGGGAAGTGCTGGGGTTTGTTGGTCCATCAGGACCTTCCTGTCCCAGGAGCTCCAGTATCTGAAGGGGGCCTATAGGGATGCTGGGGAGGGACTCTTCATTAGGGACTGCAGTGACAGGACAAGGGGTAACGGGTTCAAACTGAAACAGGGGAAGTTTAGATTGGATCTAAGGAGGAAATTCTTTCCTGTGAGAGTGCCTTGGGGTTGGTTTGGGTGCATTGGGGTTGGTTTGGGTGCACTGGGGTTGGTTTGGGTGCACTGGGGTTGGTTTGGGTGTTCTGGGGTTGGTTTGGGTGCTCTGGGGCTGGTTTGGGTGCTCTGGGGCTGGTTTGGGTGCACTGGGGTTGGTTTGGGTGTTCTGGGGTTGGTTTGGGTGCTCTGGGGCTGGTTTGGGTGCTCTGGGGCTGGTTTGGGTGCACTGGGGTTGGTTTGGGTGCACTGGGGCTGGTTTGGGTGCTCTGGGGCTGGTTTGGGTGCACTGGGGTTGGTTTGGGTGCACTGGGGTTGGTTTGGGTGCACTGGGGTTGGTTTGGGTGCATTGGGGTTGGTTTGGGTGCATTGGGGTTGGTTTGGGTGCATTGGGGTTGGTTTGGGTGCTCTGAGGTTGGTTTGGGTGCATTGGGGTTGGTTTGGGTGCACTGGGGTTGGTTTGGGTGCACTGGGGTTGGTTTGGGTGCACTGGGGCTGGCACTGGGGCCGTTGCTGTGCCCGGAGGGGATCAGGGTTAATCCCCTCTAATCCAACCCCTGGCCGGGTGCCCGGGAACAGGCACATTCCCAGCCCTGGAATACCCCGAGCTCCATCCCATTGGCCCCGCTGCCTTCATAAGGCCCCGAGCCCACCCCAGCCCATCCCAGCTCATTCCCCGGTGCCTCCTGCGCTCCGCATCCTCTGGCACCATGAAGCTCGGGCTCATCCTGCTGCTGGCCGGGCTCTGCTGCAGCCTGGCTGTGGGTGGTGAGTGGGGCCCATCCCTATGGGGTGCCGATGGGGTGGTCCCCGTGGGGTCCGGAATGGGGGGTCCCGATGCCCCATAGAGGTGTGTGACGGGGTCTCTTCTTCCCACAGCTCCTCTTGATGGGACGACCCCCACGAGCATCTGTGAGTTTGGGGTCTCCAGTGTGGATCCTTCTCACCATGGGGTGAGACCCCCCAGACCCCGAGCCCTGCAGGGCATCTTTGGGACTCTGGAGCTGGGGATGCTGGCGGTGCCTGAGGATGCTCCCGCATCCCTCTTAGACCCACATGGGATTGAGCAGCTCCTGCCCCCCTTAGGGGACAGGGAAGGGGATGGTGGCCTTGGCCACTGGGGCAGGACATGGTTCCAGGCATTGGGAACACTGGTTTTGGTGGGTGGGATGCACCATGGATGGGATGAGGAGCACCCCAGGGTGCTCCGGTCACCCCAGTGCACCCCAATGTAGATGCTGGAAGTGCTGATAAAGGAGAAGTTTACCGGCTCCTGAAATTAGTGGATGATCTCGTGAGGCAGCTGAGCAACGGATTGATCGGGTGAGCAGGGGATGGGGGGCAATGGGGGCTCTGCCGTGGCCCCCGCTCCTCCGCACCCCTCTGGGATGGGTGCTGGTGGGGATGCCCTGGGGTGGGTGCTGGTGGGACTGGTCCAGGTCACACCTCTGTGGTGCTCTCTCCTCCAGATGACGCCTGAGATGCATGGTAAGTCCCTTCCATCCCACCAAACCCCCTTTACATCCCATAAACCCACCTCCCACCCCACCAAACCCATTTTACACCCCATAAACCCACCTCCCACCCCACCAAACCCCCTTTACACCCCATAAACCCACCTCCCACCCCACCAAACCCCCTTTACACCCCATAAACCCACCTCCCACCCCACCAAACCCCCTTTACATCCCATAAACCCACCTCCCACCCCACCAAACCCCCTTTACATCCCATAAACCCACCTCCCACCCCACCAAACCCCCTTTACATCCCATAAACCCTCCCCTCATCCCTTCCCGTTCCCCTCCACACCCCCTGTGTCTCATTGGCTCACCTGGAGCCCTCTTTGGTGCCATTGGAGCCCCAGGCCCGGCTCCTCCTCCCTTTGGGTCCCCCCCAGGTGCTCCGTGGGGATCAGGATGTGTCCCCTCCTCATCCCAAGCCCTCCTTGCTCTGCACCAGCTCCGTGCTGCTGGGTCCGGTTGATTCCCAGTTCCTCCCACGCCTCTTCTGAACCCGCAACGCTCCAAAGGCATCAATAAAGCAAACCCTGACCTGCTGCATGTCCTGTCTATCTCAGCCCATCCATCCCATTCCATCCCATCCCATCCCATCCCATCCCATCCATCCCATTGCAACCCATGCCATTGCACCCCATCCAATCCATCCCATCCCATTCCATCCCATTCTATCCATCCCATCCCATCCCATCCATCCCATCCCATCCTATTCATCCCACCCTATTTATCCCACCCTATTCATCCTGTCCCATCCCATCCCATCCCATCCCATCCCATCCCATTCATTCCATCCCATCCATTCCATCCCATCCCCACCCATCCCATCCCATCCCATTCATCCCATCCTGTCCTGCCTGGTGTTTACCTGGAAGCATGACCAGGAGTGATGGAAACCATCCCAGCTCTGCTCTCATGCAAGATGAGATCCAAACCTCTTCCCATTCAACCAAACCTCCTTTATATCCCACCCAACCTCCTTCCATTCCGCCAAACCACCTTTATATCCCACCAAACCTCTTTTATATCCTATCAGACCTCCTTTATATCCCACCAAGCCACCTTTAAATCCCACCAAACCACCTTCCATCCCATCAAACCTCCTTTATATCCCACCAAACCTCCTTTATATCCCACCCAACCTCCTTTATATCCCACCAAAACACCTTTATATCCCACCAAACCACTTTTATATCCCACCAAACCTCCTTTATATCCCACCAAACCTCCTTTATATCCCACCCAACCTCCTTTATATCCCACCAAAACACCTTTATATCCCACCAAACCACTTTTATATCCCACCAAACCACCTTTATATCCCACCAAACCACCTTTATATCCCACCAAACCTCCTTTATATCCCACCAAACCTCCTTTATATCCCACCCAACCTCCTTTATATCCCACCAAAACACCTTTATATCCCACCAAACCACTTTTATATCCCACCAAACCTCCTTTATATCCCACCAAACCTCCTTTATATCCCACCAAACCTCCTTTATATCCCACCCAACCTCCTTTATATCCCACCCAACCTCCTTTATATCCCACCCAACCTCCTTTATATCCCACCAAAACACCTTTATATCCCACCAAAACACCTTTATATCCCACCAAAACACCTTTATATCCCACCAAACCACTTTTATATCCCACCAAACCTCCTTTATATCCCACCAAACCTCCTTCCGTTCCATCGAACCACCTTTATATTCCACCAAACCACTATTATATCCTATCAAACCACCTTTATATCCCACCCAACCTCCTTCCATCCCATCAAACCACCTTTATATCCCACCCAACCTCCTTCCATCCCATCAAACCACCTTTATATCCCACCAAACCTCCTTCCATCCCCCCAAACCACCTTTATATCCCACCAAACCTCCTTCCATCCCCCCAAACCACCTTTATATCCCACCAAACCTCCTCTATATCTCACAAGCCTGGTGATGCTCTGCCATATCCCGGTGCTCTGGGTGTGGGAAGTGCTGGGACACGAAGGGACGCTGGGTGTTGGGATGTGGACATGGGGGCAAGCAGGTCCCTGCCCCATCCAGCATCACCTATCCCCATTGGGACTAACGGCTTCCACCCCTTTCCCTTTGCCCATCACCAAGGGCATGATCCCAGCCTTTGGGGTGTCCTTCTCCCATCACCCTTTCCCAATATCCCAAATATCCCCCTTGCTCCATGCATGGATGTCCCACATGGAGCCAGCTGTTGGATTTGAAGCTCTGACACCCCCCCCATGTACCCAGCCCTGCCTTGATGGGGGGGGGGATGCAGCCTGGTTGCCATGGCAATGAGGATGATGCTGGCAGCTCCGTGGGATGCAGGTGATGTTCCCAGGCACGGGGGTGGGAGAAGCTCCGATGTCACTTTGGAATCGTGGGATGCTCCCGAGAGACTCGGCTCCATCCGGGATAAGAAGGCCCTGAGGAGCTCTGAGCATCCTGGGATACAGTTTTGGGTTGTACCCCCCCACCTCAATCCACATGTATCCCCAATCCCAGTCAGCCAGCACGCTGCTGTACTGGGGCTTACTGGTTTCCAGCTCTTCCCAGTGGGAAGAGGCTCATGGCTTGGAGCACAGGTAAAACCTTATTGTCCTCACTGTGGATGGGATAATGGATGATTCCCAGCTAAACTCCTGCTGGGATAAAGCAGGGAATTGCCTCATCCCCATGGCGAAGCTGCGTCCTCCTCCTCCTCCAGCTGCTCACATCTCACCCCACCTCCCTCCTGGCAGCTCCGAGCAGCTTTTTTGAGGCAAGAAAGTGGGATTTGGGGCAAAGGGAAGGTGTGGAGCAAGCGCCGTGGAGCTCTTCGGTGGCCAAGTCCCGTCCCCCGGGGTGGGTAAATGAATGCAGTGATGGGAGCCGTGGCCACCTCCTGCTTCCCGCTGCAGGTGAGAGAAATCTCAGCCTCTGAAGCAGCACAAGCAGCAATTCCTGGCCCTTTTCCCGCAGGAAAAGGCTCCTGGTGAGGATGCTGAGTGAGTGGGATGGCCCCAGGGAGCTGGGCTGAGTTATTGCTGACAGCTCCTCATCCTATCTCTGCTCCCGGAGGTGATGGAGCGCGGTAGCAGGGATGGATCAGCTGCGATGCAGAGATTAAATCAGAGCTGGAATTGTCCCTAAACCTCAAGAACTGACCTTAAAAAGGGCCCTGCTTGAGGAGGGGATGCTGAGGGAGGATGCTCAGGGATGCGGGATCCTGACTGGATGCCACCATTGGGACCCCAAAGGAGTGTGGGGTCCCCAGTAACCAGACTGGGAAGCACTGGTGGGTGCTGGAGCTGGGGTTCAGGTGCAACCCAGCACCTCTGAGCCTTTGGAAGTCTTTATTTCCAGGTCTAAAGCATCCCTAGGGATGAGATGGGGTTGGATGCGGTCCCAGGGCGCAGCTCCTGTGTCCTGGTCCCAGTGTCTCCTGGTGGCATCACAGTGTCCGGGGCATGTCAGCTCCCTCAGGAGCATCCATGGCTACTGGATCCATGTGTGGGTTGCGCTGGGAGCTGGGAGATGCAGTGGGATGATTCCAGTTCACTCCATCTCCTACCCCTGTCAGCCAGACCCAGGATCCAGGTCTGATTCATTCATCCCATCATGGATTTGCTTTACATTCTCCAAAACTCCCTGCACAGAGCAGCCCTTTCCCAGCAGGGAGGCTGGGGATCCATAGGGATGCTCTGAGCTTGAGAACATCCCCTTCCACAGCTCCTCCAGCAAACCCACCCCTTGGCTGGATCCCATAGGGACGCCGGGGCTCTTCTTCCGTAGGGATGCGATGACAACGGAACGGTTTGGGATGGAAGGGACCTTAAAGCAGTTCTATGGGGCAGGAACCCTTCCCCTGGACCGGGATGCTCCAAGCGCCAGGGATGGGGCAGCCGCAGCTCCCATGGGCACCCTCAGAGGGCAGAGGCTCCCTTTGCCCCCCCCCAACTCCGGTGCTGCTCGGGGCCATGGAGGCGGCAGCTGCGGGAGGCCGGAGCCAAGCGGGCAGAGCCCAGCCCCGAGCGCAGCATCTGGGGCCCGCGGAGGCTGCCCGGGAGCCGCGGCTCCGCCGAGCCGGGAGCTGCGCCCGCATCCGCGTCTGCATCCGCGTCCCGCTCCTCAGCCCGGTCCTGACCCTGACCCTGATCCGGTTCCATCCTGATTCTGATCCGGTTCCATCCTGACCCTGATCCGGTTCCATCCTGATCCTGATCCGGTTCCATCCTGACCCTGTTCCATCCTGACCCTGTTCCATCCTGATCCTGTTCCATCCTGATCCTGATCCTGTTCCATCCTGACCCTGTTCCATCCTGACCCTGTTCCATCCTGACCCTGTTCCATCCTGATCCTGTTCCATCCTGATCCTGATCCGGTTCCATCCTGATCCTGTTCCATCCTGATCCGGTTCCATCCTGATCCTGTTCCATCCTGATCCTGATCCTGTTCCATCCTGATCTTGTTCCATCCTGATCCTGATCCTGTTCCATCCTGATCCTGTTCCATCCTGATCCCGTTCCATCCTGATCCTGATCCTGTTCCATCCTGATCCTGTTCCATCCTGATCCTGATCCTGTTCCATCCTGATCCTGTTCGATCCTGATCCTGATCCTGTTCCATCCTGATCCTGTTCCATCCTGATCCTGTTCCATCCTGACCCTGATCCTGTTCGATCCTGACCCTGATCCTGTTCGATCCTGATCCTGTTCCATCCTGATTCTGTTCGATCCTGACCCTGATCCTGTTCGATCCTGATCCTGTTCCATCCTGACCCTGATCCTGTTCCATCCTGATCCTGATCCTGTTCCATCCTGATCCTGTTCCATCCTGACCCTGATCCTGTTCAGTCCTGATCCTGTTCGATCCTGACCCTGATCCTGTTCCATCCTGATCCTGTTCCATCCTGACCCTGATCCGGTTCCATCCTGATCCTGATCCGGTTCCATCCTGACCCTGATCCGGTTCCATCCTGATCCTGATCCGGTTCCATCCTGATCCTGTTCGATCCTGATCCTGTTCCATCCTGATCCTGTTCCATCCTGATCCTGATCCTGTTCCATCCTGATCCTGTTCCATCCTGATCCTGTTCCATCCTGATCCTGATCCTGTTCCATCCTGATCCTGTTCGATCCTGATCCTGATCCTGTTCCATCCTGATCCTGTTCCATCCTGATTCTGTTCGATCCTGACCCTGATCCTGTTCGATCCTGATCCTGTTCCATCCTGATCCTGTTCCATCCTGATCCTGATCCTGTTCCATCCTGATCCTGTTCGATCCTGATCCTGATCCTGTTCCATCCTGACCCTGATCCTGTTCGATCCTGACCCTGATCCTGTTCGATCCTGATCCTGTTCCATCCTGATCCTGTTCCATCCTGACCCTGATCCTGTTCCATCCTGATCCTGTTCCATCCTGATCCTGTTCGATCCTGATCCTGTTCCATCCTGATCCTGTTCCATCCTGACCCTGATCCTGTTCGATCCTGATCCTCCTTCTCCTTCCCCTTCTCCTTCTCCTTCCTCTTCCCCTTCCCCTTCTCCTTCTCCTTCTCCTTCTCCTTCTCCTTCCCTTTCCCTTCCCCTTTCTCTTCCCTTTTCCTTTCCCCTTCCCCTTCTCCTCCTTCCCCTCTTTCTCCTTCCCTTTCCCTTCCCCTTTCTCTTCCCTTTTCTCTTCCCCTTTCCCTTTCCCTTTTCCCCTTCCCCTTCCCCTTCCCCTTCCCCTTCCCTTCCCTTCCCTTCCCTTCCCTTCCCTTCCCTCCCCTCCCCTCCCCTCCCCTCCCCCTCCCCTTCCCCTTCCCCTTCTTTCTCCTTCCCCTTCCCTTTCCCCTTCCCCTTCCCTTTCCCATTTCCCTTCCCTTCTCCTCCTCCTTCTTTCCCCTTCTCTTCCCCTTCCCCATCGCACTCCCCTCCTCCTCCTCCTCCTCCTGCCCATCCCCATCCTCCCGCAGAGCCTGGCTGAGGGCTCATGGACCAGGCACAAAACCTCCTCCAGGCTCTGAAGGCTTCGGGACCGGCTCCCGGTCGCTCCCAAGAGGCTCTTTGCGGGAATGCGGGGCTGTGGAATGCAGGGGGCAGCGCCCGATGTGCGCTGTGCCCATGCCCTGCACCCCAAACACCCCCCCCCCTGCACCCCAGCGCTGCGCCCATGTCCCCAGCTTTGCTCCCCATGGAGCATCCCCGCACGGAGCCCGGGATCCGGCCCCCCTGGAGCCGGGAATGCCGAGGATTCCCACCAGCAGATGTCAGCTCCCGCCCGGGGATGCGGATCCGCAGCCGGCGCTCCCGTGGAACCCCTGCGGGGATGGACGCGGGGCTGCAGATCCCATGGGATTCATGGGAACCCGCAGGGATATGGGGGGCAGGACATGGGCAACGGGGGGAAACTGAGGCAGGGGAACGAGAGCCCTCAACAGCATCGGGACCCCCTCTCTGTGGCCCACACTTGGGGGTCTGGGGGGCAGGAGGAGCTGCAGGGAGTGATGGGGCCACCTTGTCCCCACCTTGCCATGTCCCGTCTCCATGGAAACACCCTCTCATGGTGTTGGACCATCACGATGGGGCTTGGGAGCGCCCCAAATGGGGCTGAGGGGTCCCCAGGGCCGATGTCCCTTTGTCCCAGCCCCATCCCATCACCTCGCCGGGTGCCACCATCACAAGCAGGGTCACCTCCGCACCCCATCGGAGCCCCGGCTCCTCCGTAATCGCGTTCCCCAGTGTGATGTTAATGAAGCATCCCGGGAGCAGCTGCCGGGATTAAATTAGATCCCGTTAATCCGCGGTAATTGCGGCACGGAGCCGGGAATCCCAGCCCAGATGGGCAGGAAGCGGCATTCCCGCTGTTGACACCGGGAATTACCCTCCCTTCCCTTGCGGCCCCTCCGAGATGAGGGGATGGAGGGACGCCGGGGGAGGGCTGGGGGCCAGGGGGGATGGTGGGACACAGGGGACACGGTGGGATGAGTTTTCCCTACGCCCCATCATTCCCAAGTGGTGCTCTGTGCCTGTGAACTTTGGTGCGCAGTTCCCAGAGCATCTGAGTGGTGGCTTCATCCCCTTCCCAAGTGGAGCGTTGTCCAGGTGGGGAATCATGGAGGGGGAGCATCATTGAAACGGAGCATCCTCAGGTGAAGCATCCTCAGGTGGAGCATCCTTGAGGTGGAGCATCCTCAGGTGGAGCATCATTGAGGTAGAGCATCCTTAGATGGAGCATCCTTAGATAGAGCATCATTGAGGTGGAGCATCACTGATGTGGAGCATCATTGAGGTGGAGCATCCTTAGGTGGAGCATCATTGAAATGGAGCATCCTTAGACAGAGCATCCTTAGGTGGAGCATCATTGAGGTGGAGCATCCTTAGACAGAGCATCCTTAGGTGGAGCATCATTGAGGTAGAGCATCCTTAGGTGGAGAATCGCTGATGTGGAGCATCCTCAGGTAGAGCATCCTTAGGTGGAGCATCCTTAGATAGAGCATCATTGAGGTGGAGCATCACTGATGTGGAGCATCATTGAGGTGGAGCATCCTTAGATAGAGCATCCTTAGGTGGAGCATCATTGAGGTGGAGCATCCTCAGGTAGAGCATCATTGAAGTGGAGCATCCTTAGATAGAGCATCATTGAGGTGGAGCATCACTGATGTGGAGCATCATTGAGGTGGAGCATCCTTAGATAGAGCATCCTTAGGTGGAGCATCATTGAGGTGGAGCATCCTCAGGTAGAGCATCATTGAAGTGGAGCATCCTTAGATAGAGCATCATTGAGGTGGAGCATCACTGATGTGGAGCATCATTGAGGTGGAGCATCCTTAGATAGAGCATCCTTAGGTGGAGCATCACTGATGTGGAGCATCCTCAGGTGGAGCATCCTTAGGTAGAGCATCCTTAGGTGGAGCATCCTCAGGTAGAGCATCATTGAAGTGGAGCATCCTTAGATAGAGCATCATTGAGGTGGAGCATCACTGATGTGGAGCATCCTTAGGTGGAGCATCTTTAGGTGGAGCATCCTGAGGTGGAGCATCCTTAGATAGAGCATCATTGAGGTGGAGCATCCTTAGGTAGAGCATCATTGAGGCGGAGCATCATTGAGGTAGAGCATCCTTAGAGCATCATTGAGGTGGAGCATCATTGAGGTAGAGCATCCTTAGAGCATCATTGAGGTGGAGCATCACCATATCCTGGGCTGCATCCCCAGCGCACCTCTAGGTGTCATGGGGACGATGCACTCTGTTCCTCCTGATCTGCACTGCTCAGAGCCCCACAGCGAAGAGGGAAACTGAGGCTCGGGATGAGCCGGGACAGGGAAACTGAGGCTCGGGATAATGGGACAGTGCGGGGTGATGGGGACCCCAGAGCTGAGGCTGCTGGAGGGGGGGATGAGCTGCTGGCCGGAGCCACCCGTGCCTGGGAATGGAGATGTGGGGAGGGATGCGGGGTGCTGAGATGATGATGGGGGCACAGGGTGGGATGTGAGGACCCCTGAGGGATGGGAGAGCTAAACAGGGATGGAGGACACCCAGAAGGGATGGAAAGTCCACCTTGGAGACCCCAATGCCACCCGGGATGGGAACGGGGGCTCTCCTGCACCCCAGCCGCAATCCCCCCCCCCCCACTCTGCCCACCCAGATGTCCCCATCCCGCTGTTCCCAGCCCTTGGGCCGGGGCTGGAGCTGGGAATGGGGAAGTGGAACACGTCGTGAGCATGGTCCTGGGGTCGGGGTTGGGGGGGGGGGGGGGGGGGCAGCGCCAGCAGATGCCGAGCCCCACACAATGGGTTGAGGCAGCAGCACAATGCTCCCACCATCGCTCCGGGGTCATTCCCATTCCCAGATCCCGGAGCCAACGATGGCGATGGAAGGGGGGGGGGGGGAGCCATTCACTCTGTGTGTGTGTGTGTGTCCCCATCCCTGGGGCACCCACCGGCCCCTTTGTGCGGGTGCTGGGACCTGTTGGAACCATCTGCCAGGGAAGGGATGGGGCCGGGGCCGGACGTGGCAACAGGCAGATTTATTGGCCGCAATCTGTTCCTGCTTCCTCGCAGCCCTGGAGCCGGGAATGGAGCCATGAATCCATGAATGAATTCATCGGGATTCCCGCTAATCCCGGGCTGCCGCCGTTGCCAGCGCTCGGGATGATGGTGAAGGGTCCTGCGGGCTGGCGCCTGCATCCCTGCATCCCTTGGGTGGGTCCCATGCTGTGATGCTGAGATCCGGGATCAGACACCGGGCAGGGATGGAGGGGAATTGGGACGGGGGAGAAGGACTTTTGGGGTGTCAGAAGTGTGTCCCCCCCCCAGCCTGTGTCCCAGCACCGGTGTCATTGCAGCAGAGCCTGGACAAGGGGGGTGGTGAAGCCCCTGGCACTGTGGGATGGGGGGGACATGGGCCCCATGGAGGGGCCGTCTTGGTGCTGGGTGAGCTGGGAGCCTAGCAGGGTGCTCAGCCGGGGGTCCCCATCTGAAGCTGCTCATCACAGGGTGCTCTTCCAAGGGTGCTGGTGGAGGGATGCCCAACCAGGAGCTCCCATTTAGGGGTCCCCATCAAGGGATGCTCAACTGGGGGGGTACCCACCCAGGGGTGTTCATTTAGGGGTCCCCATCCAGGGTGCCCATCTAGGGGTGTCCATCTACAGATGCCCATCTTAAGGTGCTCATCCCAGGATGCTCCTCCAAGGGTTCTGGTCCAGGCATTCCCATTCAGGGGTGCCCATCCAGGGGTGCCCATTTAGGTGTCCTCATTCAAGTGCTCATTAAGGATGCCCATAGTAAGGTGCTCATCCAGGGGTGCTGATACAACGGTGCTGGTCCAGGGATGCCCATTTAGGGGCGCTTCTCCAGGGGTGCCCACCCAGGGGTTCCCATCAAGGGGTGCCCACTCAGAGGTGCTCACCTATAGATGCCCATCCTAAGGTGCTCATCCCAGGGTGCTGGTCCAGAGGTGCCCATTCAGGGGTTCCCATTTAGGGGTCCCCATCAAGGGGTGCCCATCCAGAGGTGCTCATTATGGATGCCCATCCTAAGGTGTTCATCCCAGGGTGCCTATTCAGGGGTTCCCATTTAGGGGTCCCCATCAAGGGGGGCCCATCCAGAGGTGCTCACCTATGGATGCCCATCCTAAGGTGCTCATCCCAGGGAGCTGGTCCAGGGTGCCCATCAAGGATGCCCGTTTAGGGGTCCCCATCAAGGGGTGCCCACTCAGAGGTGCTCATCTATGGATGCCCATTCTAAGGTGCTCATCCCAGGGTGCTGGTCCAGAGGTGCCCACCCAGGGGTTCCCATTTAGGGTCCCCATCAAGGGGTTCCCATTTAGGGGTCCCCATGAAGGGGTGCCCATCCAAAGGTACTCATTATGGATGTCCATCCTAAGGTGCTCATCTCAGGGTGCTGGTCCAGGGGTGCCTATTCGAGGGTTCCCATTTAGGGGTCCCCATCAAGGGGTGCCCATCCTAAGGTGCTCATCCCAGGGTGCTGGTCCAGGGTGCCCATCAAGGATGCCCGTTTAGGGGTCCCCATCAAGGGGTGCCCACTCAGAGGTGCTCATCTATGGATGCCCATTCTAAGGTGCTCATCCCAGGGTGCTGGTCCAGAGGTGCCCACCCAGGGGTTCCCATTTAGGGTCCCCATCAAGGGGTTCCCATTTAGGGGTCCCCATGAAGGGGTGCCCATCCAAAGGTACTCATTATGGATGTCCATCCTAAGGTGCTCATCTCAGGGTGCTGGTCCAGGGGTGCCTATTCGAGGGTTCCCATTTAGGGGTCCCCATCAAGGGGTGCCCATCCTAAGGTGCTCATCCCAGGGTGCTGGTCCAGGGTGCCCATCAAGGATGCCCGTTTAGGGGTCCCCATCAAGGGGTGCCCATCCAAAGGTGCTCATTATGGATGCCCATCCTAAGGTACTCATTCCAGGGAGCTGGTCCAGGGGTGCCCACCCAGGGGTTCCCATTTAGGGGTCCCCATCAAGGGGTGCCCACTCAGAGGTGCTCACCCATGGATGCCCATCCTAAGGTGCTCATCCCAGGGAGCTGGTCCAGGGTGCCCATCAAGGATGCCCGTTTAGGGGTCCCCATCAAGGGGTGCCCACTCAGAGGTGCTCACCCATGGGTGCCCATCCTAAGCTGCTCATCCCAGGGCACCCCGGCCCCTACATCACCCACCCGAGGATGCTCATCCAGGGACCCCCACCCGGGGTCTCCCCAGGGTTCACCCCCGGAGACCCCCACCCCGGCCGCTGCCGTCGGGGTCCCGGTGGGGCTGCGGGAGGAGCCGGGCCCGGGGCCACCTCCCCCCGTAGGAGGAGTCACTCGGGACCCGCGCCCGGGCAGGAGCCGCCGGCAGCGCCGGGCTCAAAACCGCCCGAGAGCGGAGGCGCTGCCGGTACCGCTCCGGTGCCGCTCCCGGTACCGCTCCGGTACCGCTCCGGGGCTGCAGGCGCGATGCGCCCGGGCAAGTGACGGCGGGGACTCGCTCCGGTGCCCAGGTAAGGGCGGACACGAAGGTGCGGGCACACGAAGGGATGCGCAGACCCCTCCGACGGGGCTCCGCGGCCGCTCGGTGCCTCCCGGTAGCCGGGGATGGAGCGGGAGGCTCTGCCCCGATAGCAGCGGGACCCGGACCTGGGGGGGGGGGGGGGGGGGGGGGGGGGGGGGGGCTGAGACCTCCGAGGAGGGGGATACCCGGAGCGCTGGTGGAGGGTGGGATGGAGCCGGACCCTCCCGGGGTCCCGAGGATGCGGCTTCATCCCGATGGGATGCGGGGACCAGGAGGACCCGAGTTGGGGGAGCATCGGGGCTGGGCATTGGTGCCATCCGTGTCACGTCGGGGCTGGAGGTGCTGAAGGTGAAGGAGGTGATGAAGGGGATGGAGGGGATGAAGGTGAAGGGATGGAGGTGATGAAGGGGATGGAGGTGATGAAGAACCTGCCCCAACCCCCGACTTTTGTTCCTCTTACCCCTATAGGGCAGCCCCTCAAGCACAGCCCCATTCCCAGTGAAGCATCCTCTGGGATGCAGCCAGCACTCAGTCAGAGCCCACCGGGTCCCCTATAGCTGAGCCACATCCTGCGGTATTCCCAAGCAGGATACAGTGCGGAGGACTCAAATCCTCATTTCCATGGTCTCCGACCGTCCTCTTTTGGGGAATCAAGAAGGAAACCACGGGAGGGTTGAAACCAAATTCCTGGTCCTACAGGAAAGGTGAAGGAATTGAACCCACTTGTTTTGGGATGGGAGCCTGGGACACAAAGGGAAAGCTCCTGGCGCCGGATGGGCTGAGCATTCCCTACCTGAAAAGGAAGTTTTTGGCCACAATGGGCTTTTTTTCCCCTGCCTTGAGCTTCTTCTGGTTCTTTTGGGTGATGTGGGATGCAGGGAAGAGGAACTGGATCTTTATGGTCCCTTCCATCCCAAACCATTCCATGCTTCCATGAAAGATCCAAAATAACGGGGCTGGAAAAGCTTCCCCTTCCTGCTTCCAAAGCTTCCTACTTGGGAAACTCCCAGAGGGACTCCATCAGGCAATTCCCTCTTTGTGCACTTTTCCCACTTTTTTAACACATCAATATTCTGGAGAAAAGGAACAAAAATCCCTGAAAACTCCATTTGGATTTCCAGAAAGAAAACCTTCCGAAGCAACATGGGAATACCGCGCTGTGAAACGATGGGAATGGGGAGGACACTGGGCTGAACCCAGTGATTTTACTTCTGGGGTGGATTCTGGCGCATGGGATGCCCCCAGATGGATGGGATGGGATGGGAGCTGCAGGCAGGGATGCCTGGGGATGGATCCTTGAGGATGGAATGAACGTGCTCCTCAGGCTGCCTCGGAGCGCATCCGCAGCCGTTCCAGGGCTGCTCTCACCATGCAAAGCCCTGGGGATCCCAGAAGGAATTTGGACCAGCTCCGTTCATCCCAAAGCTGGTTCCTCAGCACCTTCACCCACCAGCATCCCCCAGACCCCCATTGCTCCATCAGCTGGGGCTCCCTGGTCCTCCGGGATCCACTGGCTGTGAGCAGCAATTAATGCCCTAATCCAGCCTCAAGCCGCATCCCACGTATTAGAAGTGGGATTTTCCACATGGAATGGACGGGGGCCACGGAGCCAGGGCTCGGGCAGCACTTTCCACAAAGCTGCTTACATGTTAAGCCTTATTAAACGAGCCAGGCACGATGACAGGATCTGGGCGCTCAGCACCATGGATCCAAAGCTGGTTTGTGCGGTGGGACCGCTCCTTACGGCGGAGCAAAGGGAACGTTCAACCACAGGAGCATCTCCAGAGGCTTCCCGTCGCCCTGTTGCGACCCGGAATGGGATGATCGGGGTTGAAGCCATGAAGAGAGGGATTCTTCAGTGGGAATAACCCCAAAACTGAGAGGTTGGAAGCTCTGAGCCCTGCAAAAGAGCTGCTGGGCCCCAGGGGTGGGTTCCCAAAGCATTCACCAGGGGTTACTGTAGATGGATAAAGAGGTAGGTGATGGATGACTAGGTTCTATAGGTACCGTAGGTGGACAGAAAGGAGTTGATGTCTCTGGGAGATGATTCTGATACTGTAGATGGATAAAGAGGTAGATGATGGATAAAGAGGCGGATGATGGATGAATAGGTGCTGTGGGTACCATCGGTGGACAGAAAGGAGTTGATGTATCTGGGAGATGATTCTGATACTGTAGATGGATAAAGAGGTAGATGATGGATAAAGAGGCGGATGATGGATGAATAGGTGCTGTGGGTACCATCGGTGGACAGAAAGGAGTTGATGCCTCTGGGGGATGATTCTGAGCTCAGCCCCTAATGCCCCCATCACCTTGGGTGACTCTTCCACTGCAATTCCTTACCATCTCCTTGTCCCTCTGTTGCAGAGATCAGAGATGACCAAGACTTATGCCAAGCCCAAAGAGATGGCAGAGCTCGTGAGCACCCAGCCCTGGATGGACGAAGCGTTGGGCTCCAAGGACGAGCTGAAGGCAGAGAACAGCAGGCAAGGTCCTTTTGCATTGATGTCTGCCTTGAACGAAGAGCACCACAGCATCGAGGAGGAAGAGGAGGAAGAGGACGATGGGGAAAAGCCCAAGAGGAGAGGACCAAAGAAGAAGAAGATGACCAAGGCGAGGTTGGAGCGGTTCAGAGCCCGGCGGGTGAAGGCCAATGCCCGGGAGCGCACGCGGATGCACGGCCTCAATGATGCTCTTGACAACCTGAGGAGGGTGATGCCCTGTTATTCCAAGACCCAGAAGCTGTCCAAGATCGAGACCCTGAGGCTGGCAAGGAATTACATCTGGGCTCTCTCCGAGGTGCTCGAGACGGGGCAGACCCCCGAAGGGAAGAGCTTTGTGGAGATGCTCTGCAAGGGCTTGTCCCAGCCCACCAGTAACCTGGTGGCCGGGTGCCTGCAGCTGGGACCGCAGACCCTGTTCCTGGAGAAGCACGAGGAGAAGGCCCCGCTGTGTGAATCGGCCGTAGCCAGCCATTCCTTCAGCTACCAGTCCCCGGGGCTCCCAAGCCCACCCTATGGGACCATGGAAACCCATCTGCTGCATTTAAAGCCCCCCACCTTCAAGAGCTTGGTGGATGCTTCCTTTGGAAACCATCCCTCTGACTGCACCACTCCTCCCTATGAGGGTCCCCTCACGCCGCCCCTGAGCATCAGTGGGAACTTCTCCTTGAAGCAAGATGGGTCTCCAGACCTGGATAAATCCTACACCTTCATGGCCCACTACCCCTCGGTCAGCCTGGCTGGAGCACATGGACATGCCTCCCACTTCCAAAGCACGATGCCCCGCTACGAGCTCCCCATAGACATGGGCTACGAGTCCTACCCACACCACGTAGCTGCTCCCCAGCTCAATGCCATCTTCAATGAGTAGCAAAGCAGAGGTAGACCCAAATCCTTGCTGCAGAGAGAAGCTCGGCGGCGTCGCGGGGCTGGTTCTAGAATGGACACAACTGGGAGGTCACCACTATGGGGTGAGAGACTTCAGAGCATCTCTGCAGGACGTGGCTGGGGAAGGCTCGGGGGTCCTCCTGTCCTATCGCGATAGGTGCCACC
This sequence comes from Pezoporus wallicus, assembly GCF_028554395.1. Lineage (NCBI taxonomy): Eukaryota > Metazoa > Chordata > Aves > Psittaciformes > Psittacidae > Pezoporus > Pezoporus wallicus. Next base: position 434,541 of record NW_026639226.1, on the reverse strand, counting down.
GTGATGATCTCCTTCTCCCCCCCCCAGAGATGCTCCTGAAGGTGGCTTCACCCTGCAGGACTTGATGCACTGCAGCACTTGGGATCATCCATTGCCAAGATGTTACAACTCCTTTTCCTCCCTCCTTGGGGCTGTGGGTCTCACATAGGTGAAGACAAGCCCATTCTGCCCCTTGGGATGACCACTTCCCATTCCACGCTCTCTGATGGGGCCATGGCTTTCCCAGTTCAGGGAAGGATCTGGACCACTTGCAGAAGACCAACACGGTTGCTTCTCCTTGAAGCTTTACGTGCGCTGCCACTGCACCATCCATGGCCAGCGTGGTCCAGCTTCTCCATGACGGTCCCTTCACCATGCTGAGCCCCAGACCTCGCTTGTGACCTACAACCAGCATGAGATGCTCAGCACATGGATCTTGAAACCTCTTTAGGGGACTCCTGATTGTTCAGAGCACAAAGATCCTGGCTGGAAGAGGAGCTCTCACTGAACCCTTGCTCCTGCTCCACATCTTCCTAGGGTTCATAGTGTTCTCCATCCTGATCCGTGTCCCGACCACATCCTGCCAATGGAAACACGTCTGATTTTCCTGGATCGTTGATGATTTACCTGCCTGGGGGGGGGAGTTCCATTTAGTTCCTTCCAATCCGCATGGAATAGGGAACGCGCAAAGCAGCCTCCTCCTTTCCCAGTTGGCTCCCAGGTGCTTATCCAGCGTTAGCGTTGTGGAGATGTCCCCTTTGCAGTGCTCTTGCTCCAGGGTTATTTATTAGCCATTATTTATTTAATTTATTCTTTCCCTGCCCGTTTTCTAGGGGTGAAACCAAGAATTCCACCGACTTTAAGGTCAAATCCCATCTTTAGGATGGTCCTTGGGTGGATTTGGGAAGCCCGGCAGCTCCCAACTCATCCCTTGTATTCTCAGATGAGCAATAACTTCCAAAGCCTATGCAACTATTTTTGTCTCCAAGAAATCCCAGGCCCCTATTTTTGATGTCCCATTGGCCCAAGCTCCTTGGTTTTGTATGGAGTTGGGAATCTGGAGGTGATTTGAGCTCCGGAATTCCCTGCCCGGCCCCTGGGTCCCCTCCGGGCCCTTCTTCCCTTTTGTACTGAGAGCAAACGTTTATCCTTTTGTAAAGAAAGCAGATTTGGGGGTTTTAGCTCAAATAAAGTCGTGGTTTTGTTTCAAGCAGCATCGCCCTTGGGTTGGTGTCTCCTTGTCTGGGGTCTTCAATGTGGTGTTGGGTGCTGGGTGCTGGTGCTGGGCTGCTTGGGGGGACCAGAGCATTCAACCCCCCCAATTGTGGGCTCCATCTGGGATCCCTGACCTTGGGGCTGGGCTCCATGGGTTGCTGGTGGCTGGTGCTGGCCATGGGACACAGTGGGAAGGTCTCTGCCTGCCCAGTGCCTGCATGCATGGGATGCGCGTCACGAACACGCGCTCACACGCATGTAAAGGCGCGTGCACCCATGCACAGACACATGCGTGTTGCTGCGGCACACGGACACCACAACACGTGGCAGAGACAGGATGGTTTGGGGAGCAGAATGGGGATGCACCTATGTGGGAATCCCCTACATGGGGATGCACCCACATGGGGTTGCACCTACATGGGGATGCAACTACATAGGGATGCACCTATGTGGGGATGCATCTACACAGGGATGCTTCTACATGGGAATGCATCTACATGGGGTTGCATCTACATGGGGATGCACCCACATGGGGATGCACCTATGTGGGGATGCATCTATATAGTGATGCATCTGCATAGGGATGCATCCGCATGGGAATCCATCTACATGGGGTTGCACCTACATAAGGATGCACCCACATAGGGATGCACCTATGTGAGGATGCACCTATGTGGGGATGCATCTACACAGGGATGCTTCTACATGGGAATGCATCTACATGGGGTTGCATCTACATGGGGATGCACCCACATGGGGATGCACCCACATGGGGATGCACCTATGTGGGGATGCATCTATATAGTGATGCATCTGCATAGGGATGCATCCGCATGGGAATCCATCTACATGGGGTTGCACCTACATAAGGATGCACCCACATAGGGATGCACCTATGTGAGGATGCACCTATGTGGGGATGCATCTACATAGGGATGTATCTACATGGGAATGCATCTACATGGGAGCACATCTACATGGGGTTGCCCCTAAATGGGGATGCATCTACATGGGGATTCACCTATGTGGGTATGCACCTACATGGGTATGCAGCTACATGGGGACTCACCTATATGGGGATGCACCTATGTGGGGATGCACCTATGTGGTGATGCACCTATGTGGGATTGCACCTATGTGGGGATGCTCCTACATGGGGATGCAGCTACATGGGGATGCAGATGTACGGGGATGCAGATGTATGGGGATGCACCTACGTGGGGATGCAGCTACATGGGGATGCAGATGCATGGGGATGCAGATGTACGGGGATGCAGATGTATGGGGATGCACCTACGTGGGGATGCACTTACAAGGGGATGCACCTATATGTGGCTTCACCTCCATGAGGATGAGTCCCATCCTTCCCCACTCTGTTCCATGGGCTGGGGGTTACTGCACCCTATGGAAGCCCCTTCCCACCACCTCCTCACAGCACCTCCATGCACCCCCTGGGCCTTACACGCATCACACGCAGAGGGGGCTGTGTGGTACCCCCCTCCCCTGCCCATGCACCCAGGTCAATGTGACCCCCTAGTGATGCTCAGGGAGCAGTGGGACAAGGACAGCGGCTGCTGCCCGCTGGTGCTGGGGCTCCAGCTGTGTCCTGGCCCTTCTCCTTGGTCGGTGGCCAAGCCCTGCTCGGTGCCAGCTCCCCGGGGCCCATGTGTGTGCCCAACAGCCAGGAATTGGCTCTTCCAGCAGCTCCAGCCCGTGCCAAGAGAGCTGGGAGGCACAGCTGGCGAGGGAATACCCCTGTGTGCGTGCGGCGGGGCCGGCAGCAGCTCCACGTGGAGGAAATCCCACATGGATCTGCAGGACACGGAGCCTGGAGCCGCGGGGATGGGCTGAGGACCGGGATGCTCCGTGCACGCCGGGATCAGGTTGGAAAAGAGCTTCCAGCTCTGCAAATCCAATCGTGCCCCAGCAATGCCAAGGGCACCACTGAGCCATGGCACTGAGGGGTCCAGACCAGGGCAAAGAGTGGGATTGGGGGAGAAGGATGAAGTGCTGCAAGTAGCATCCTGCAAACAGAGCCCGTGGTCCTTCCTCACCTGTATATATAGGGCCTGTATATGTGCTGCCCAGGACTGCGATGGGGCAGGTCCATCTTCCACCCCACACCAGATAGGGAGAGGTTGGGATAGGTCCCATGCCACGGAGGGAATGGGACTGGGAATGTCTGGATGTTGGGAAGGGCAAGGCTGCTTCTCAGCAGCGCTCGTGAGGACCCACATTGAGCTATGAATGGATGAGCAAGCGGCCTTCAGGTGGGGTCCGTTATGTAGCCCTAATGAGCAATTAACATGCCCTTGTTAAAACCTGCCCCTTCCCACACCATGAGATTGGACGATGCTCTTCCTATTGGGAGAAGGGGCCAAGGAAGCTGGAGCTGGAGCTCCTCCATCATCTCCAATGGCTGCGTGAGCCCTGATTTGGGATGCAGAGACAGCTCCAGATGCACCTTGGGCTATTAAAGCTTTGCTTTAACTCCACCCTGTGGGTCCATGTGGAGGCCAGAGCCGGCAGCAGAGCCAGCCCCATCCCTGGGGAGCTGCCCAAAGCCCAGGATCCCTCTTTTAGGGACAGAAGAAGGAAGAAGCCATTGGGGACCACGCAAGGAGAAGGGCGACCATCAGAGCTGAAAGGGCCAAGTGAGATCAACCTCCTGCATGCTCCTCCCTGTGCAGGTGTGGAAGACCCCAAGAGAGGGATGCTCCATCCCATGCAAAGCATCCCCATGATAGAGGTTGGGGCTTGGTCAACGGCGCTGGCGTCCATGGAAGACCTCGCATTGGGCAAGCCGCAGTTGGGAGCAGCTCTTCCCTGTGCGTGGGTCCTGCCTCCAAGCTGTCCTGGTTTCCAGAGCAGGGAGGGGGTGTCCAGAGCTCGGGAATTGCTGAGCCTGGGGAAAGCTTGGATTTAGAGCTGTAATTCTGCTCTTGGGGGTAAGCTCATAACGCCGAGAGCCGCTGAGCTCCGCAACGTGCCCAGCTCGGGAACCCTCCAGCCTTTTCCCACTAAGCCGCAGTGTCCGGCTGTTCATTCCCCACTTAATCGTCTTTGTCCCCTTGGGAACATCAGATTTGGGCAATGAGCTTCCTGGGCCCGTAGGAGTGGGGTCTCAATGGGATCAATGTGGTGGCACCGTGCTTGATGCGCCAGGATGCAGCTTGTCTGCAGCAGGGCTTAAACTGGGCTTGGCCAAAGCCCTTGGGGCAGCCAAGCCATCACCTGCACGTCTGCACCTTCAGGATCAGCCTCTTCTGTCCATGATTCCAAACTCCTGGACACGGATGCGTGAGCGGGTAACTCCTATGGATGGGGCATCCCCATCCCTGCAGCATCCCGCATCTTCCAGTGCATCCAACCAGCATGCCACCAAGCAATGCTGCAGCACAGGGCATGGATCCTAAAGGTGTGCAGGACCATGGGCTCCGTTCGGAGGATGCCACCTGCAGCCCTTCCTCCTTGTCCCCCAATCCCACTCTTTGTCCTGCTCTGGAAGCCTCAAGGATCACGTTTGGCTCGTGCGGGATGCTCCCGTGACGTCCCTTTGGATGGCTCCTGGTGCTCCAGCAGGAAGGGATGGGCCAACAGCAGAGCCTGTGGGGATGGAGCTGCTCATCCCGGAGCGATGGGCAGGGGCAGGCACCGGGAACACCATCACCCCCTTCCCTGGGAGACACGGGAGAGGGCGGCAGTGATTGAGCACCCTAGCCCCACACACACAGAGCTCGGGGGGGGGAGTGTATAGGGGGTGCATAGGGGGGGATTTATCTCTCCTAATACAAGTTCAGCTTAATCCCCAGCAGATAAACCAACAGCGGGGAGATTTGGAGCTATTGACGGAGCCTTGCTGCCGGGGCGAGATTAGAGCTGGGCTTAACGGCGCGGCCGGAGGGCTCCAGGGTGCTTTAATCGGAATTTGAACAGGAATAATCCCATCTTTAAACTCATCCCGTGGCCAATCCTTCCCCCCCCCCCCGGCCCTAAGAAGGAGGAGGAAGAGCTCCTCCCAGGGTGGTTTTTCCAGCCCAAATGGTCCAGGAGATGGGAGCCAAGGGCTGGATTGGGCCGTGCGCCCATGGGATGCTCAAGGCAGCAGCGGTGCTGTGGGTACCCGGATGATGGGGGGCACTGGGACGTCACCGAGAGGCAGGGATGGGCACTGGAAAGGGCACTGTGGGGCCAGGAGCAGCCCAGCCCTGAGGACCGGCCCCACTTAGGAGCAATTCCGTCCCCAAAAGGGGGATCCAGCTTGGAACAGGCTTCCCAAGGGGAGTGATGGAGTCAGCATCCCTGGAAGGGGTCCCAAACCGTGCAGCTGAGGCCCTCAGGGCCATGGGATCCCAAGGGCAGCACCGGGCTGTGGGCAGGATGGAGCCCAGCACCGGGCTGTGGGCAGGATGGAGCCCAGCACCGGGCTGTGGGCAGGATGGAGCCCAGTACTGGGCTGTGGGCAGGATGGAGCCCAGCACAGCGCTGTGGGCAGGATGGAGCCCAGCACCGGGCTGTGGGCAGGATGGAGCCCAGTACTGGGCTGTGGGCAGGATGGAGCCCAGCACTGAGCTGTGGGCAGGATGGAGCCCAGAACCGTGCTGTGGGCAGGATGGAGCCCAGCACTGAGCTGTGGGCAGGATGGAGCCCAGCACCGCGCTGTGGGCAGGATGAAGCCCAACAGCAGCACTGGGCTGTGGGCAGGATGGAGCCCAGCACTGGGCTGTGGGCAGGATGGAGCCCAGCACTGGGCTGTGGGCAGGATGGAGCCCAGCACCGGGCTGTGGGCAGGATGGAGCCCAGCACCAGGCTGTGGGCAGGATGGAGCCCAGCACTGCGCTGTGGGCAGGATGGAGCCCAGCACTGGGCTGTGGGCAGGATGGAGCCCAGCACCAGGCTGTGGGCAGGATGGAGCCCAGCACCGCGCTGTGGGCAGGATGGAGCCCAGCACTGAGCTGTGGGCAGGATGGAGCCCAGCACTGAGCTGTGGGCAGGATGGAGCCCAACAGCAGCACCGGGCTGTGGGCAGGATGGAGCCCAGCACTGGGCTGTGGGCAGGATGGAGCCCAGCACTGAGCTGTGGGCAGGATGGAGCCCAGCACCGCGCTGTGGGCAGGATGGAGCCCAGCACCGGGCTGTGGGCAGGATGGAGCCCAGCACTGCACTGTGGGCAGGATGGAGCCCAGCACTGCGCTGTGGGCAGGATGGAGCCCAGCACTGGGCTGTGGGCAGGATGGAGCCCAGCACTGGGCTGTGGGCAGGATGGAGCCCAGCACTGAGCTGTGGGCAGGATGGAGCCCAGCACCGGGCTGTGGGCAGGATGGAGCCCAGCACTGCGCTGTGGGCAGGATGGAGCCCAACAGCAGCACCGGGCTGTGGGCAGGATGGAGCCCAGCACTGGGCTGTGGGCAGGATGGAGCCCAGCACTGAGCTGTGGGCAGGATGGAGCCCAGCACCGGGCTGTGGGCAGGATGGAGCCCAGCACTGAGCTGTGGGCAGGATGGAGCCCAACAGCAGCACCGGGCTGTGGGCAGGATGGAGCCCAGCACTGGGCTGTGGGCAGGATGGAGCCCAGCACTGAGCTGTGGGCAGGATGGAGCCCAGCACCGCGCTGTGGGCAGGATGGAGCCCAGCCGCAACCCCACGTGAACCCCAGACCCAAACCACCCCAGGCCTGACCCCCGGGCCCCCGGGAGCGTCGCTGGCAGCTGGGCTGGGATCCAGCCTGGAGCAGGGGTTAATGAGGCAGCGGGGCCGGGAGCCGCAGCGGCAGTGGCCGTTATTCCATATGGACACGGTGCCGGGGGGGGATCGGCACGTGCCGGCGTCCTGCCTCGTGTCGGGGGGTCCTGAGCCCCCTCTCCAGTTGCCACAAGTAACACAAGATGCAGGGTGAGGTCATTGGTGCCCCAGTCTGGAGCTGGTCCCTCCCTCCATCCCTCTTGCATCCCTTCAGCATCTCTCCCCACATCCCTCTTGCACCCCTCTTGCATCCCCCCTTTATTCCCCCCCAACATCCCTCCTGCATCCCTTCAGCATCTCTCCCCACATCCCTCTTGCACCCCTCTTGCATCCCCCCTTTATTCCCCCCCAACATCCCTCCTGCATCCCTTCAGCGTCTTTCCTCACATCCCTCTTGCACACTTTTTGCATCCCTCCCCTTAACCCTCCTGCATCCATCCTTCATCCCCCCCACATCCCTCCCTCATCCCCCTTCCATCCCTTCAGAATCCCCCCATCAGTCTTGCACCGCTCTTTCATCCCTTCCTTTACTTCTCCTGCATCCCTCCTGCATCCCTCCTGCATCCCCCTTGCATCCCTTCAGCATCCCTCCTCACATCCCTCTTGCACCCCTCTTGCATCCATCTCCTTACCCCTCCTGCATCCCTTCAGCATCCCTCCTCACATCCCTCTTGCACCCCTTCCCTTACTCCTCCTGCATCCATCCTGCATCCTTCCCACATCCCCCTTGCATCCCTTCAGCATCCCTCCCCACATCCCCTTGCACCCCTTTTGCTTCCCTCCCATTACCCCTCCTGCATCCCTCTGCTTATCCCTCCTGCATCCATCCCACATCCCTCCCATTACCCCTCCCGCATCCCTCCCGCATCCCCTTAGCATCCTTTCAGCATCCCTCCCGCACCCCAGACATGCCCTCGTACCACCAACCCAACACCACTGGGGTAACCCAGGACCCCATCTTGTCACTTAGGGGGCCCCAGCACCCCTCAACGCTGTGCCCATGGCGTGGGGCTGGGGCTGGACCGCAGCTGGGTCCGGCCGTTGAGCCGAGGTGACGGCCGTTTGCTCCCGAGCTCCGGGGGACGGCCGGGAAGCCGCTGGGCCCCTTCCCCGCCTCCTTGTGCTGCCCATGGGGCCGCGGAGCAGCCAACTGCTCCCGGCGAGGCTGGCGCAGGCTGATCCCATCCATCAGGGGGGTAATGAGCTATGAAAGTGGGGATTCAATTAAGGGGGATTGCGACGGAGGCAAGAGCCAGACGGAGAAAGGAGCCGGGCTTCCCTCTGAAAGGGTCCATCTGTGCCGCCGGCTCCCCCTTTGTGCTGCCTCAAAGAGCCCGAGCAGCACAAAAGAGGCTGCATCCCGCTGCGTGATGCGCTGGGAAGGGAGGAGGAGGAGGAGGAGGAGGAGGAGGGGGGGGGAAACTGAGGCAGGGAGTGATGCTCAGAGCACCCATGGCAGGGTTTGGGCTCGGGGCCCGCAGGGCTGGCTGCAGAGCTCGGGTGCCGGTGTAATCCCGATGGAGTGAGGGTGGGAAAGACCTTTAGGGTCATCAAACGAGGCCATTAAAGCGTCCCGGATGTGGGATCACGGTGGATAAAGGAGGGTTTGTGGCATCTTCCCCTCTGCATCCTCATCCTCTTAGCAAAGGCAGAGCTGGGTTTCTCCTACCAGATGTGGCCGGAGTCCCATCGGGGTAGTTAGGGCCGTATCGCTTACGGAGGGGATTAGGATCTAATGCAGCAGGCTCTGCCTTCCGGGGCCTCGGATGGAGCTGTGACCTCCTCATCCTCCCTCTGCAGAGGTTCTGATGGTGGTGGTGGTACCCAGGGCCCGGGCTGTGCCAGGGGGGAATCCTGGAGGGATCCCTTCAGAAACCCCAGCTACTTCCAAGGGTGAGACCCAGTGGGTGAGCTGGGGTAAGGAGCTGCATCCTGCCTGCATCCCTCCAGCATCCCTCACACATCCCTCTTGTACCTCTGCTGCATCCCTGTTGCATCCTTCCTGCCCCCCACTTGCATCCCTCCTGCATCCCTACAGCATCCCTCACACATCCCTGTTGCATCCTTCCTGCATCCCTGTTGCATCCTTCCTGCATCCCACTTGCATCCCTCCTGCATCCCTTCAGCATCCCTCACACATCCCTGTTGCATCCTTCCTGCATCCCACTTGCACCCCTCCTGCATCCCTTCAGCATCCCTCCTGCATCCCTTCAGCATCCCTCCCACATCCCACTTGCATCCCTCCTGCATCCCTTCAGCATCCCTCCTGCATCCCTTCAGCATCCCTCCCACATCCCACTTGCATCCCTCCTGCATCCCTTCAGCATCCCTCCTGCATCCCTTCAGCATCCCTCACACATCCCTGTTGCATCCTTCCTGAATCCCACTTGCACCCCTCCTGCATCCCTTCAGCATCCCTCCTGCATCCCTTCAGCATCCCTCCCACATCCCACTTGCATCCCTCCTGCATCCCTTCAGCATCCCTCCCACATCCCTGTTGCGTTCCTCCTGCATCCCTTCAGCATCCACAGGCCACAAAGATGCTTCGAGGGCTGGAGCAGCTCTGCTCTGGAGCCAGGCTGAGAGAGCTGGGCTGGGGCAGCCTGGAGAAGAGAAGGCTCCTGAAGGGGAGACCTTGGAGCAGCTCCAGTGCCTGAAGGGGCTGCAGGAAACCTGGAGAGGCTCTTGGGACAAGGGATGTAGGGATGGGACAAGGGGAATGGCTTGAACCTGCCTGAGGGGAGCTGGAACACTGGCACACACCAGGGGGGACACAAGGGAATCCATTGCACCCATCCTGGGGCCAGCTCAGGGCATGCCCCAACCTCCCCTCCACCCAAAGAGTGTGGGGCAGCATCCCTATGACCCCCCCCCCCCATAGCTCAGCTGTGACAGAGACCCCCAGGCAGCCCCATGGAGGGAGGACCAGGGGTGAGCACGGGGATGCGCTCAGGTGGGGGATGCGCTGGCACAACGTGTCCCTGTGCGTGTGTGTGTGTGTGTGTGTCCCCCTCGAGATCCAGCCTTGTCCCCATCAGACACGGAGCTGGGGGGCCCCGGGGGCCCCGCGCTGGCAGCAGATGGCTGGAGGCAGCTTGCTGACACCTGCCCCTCCCCTCCACCCCTCTCCATGCCCTTCCCTTTCTTCTCCGCTTGTTTTGTTCCCATTCCCGATGCTCCGGGTGGAAGCCGAGGGTCCCAAAGCGCTGCTCCCTTTGGCCAAAGGGAGCCTGTCCCCGGGAGTGGGAGGCCAGGATCCGGAGGGATGCGCTGGCCCCAGGGAGGAGCAGGAGGCGGTTGGGATGAGGGGGATGCTGTGGAGGATGCTGCAGTGTCTCTGATAGGAGGGGTTGGGGTCTTTGGGGTACAGGGAGCCCCACTGATGGTGATTCCTCTGCTCTGCTCTTGCCGGATGACCGGGAGCATCCTGGCATCAGGAGGCTGCTCCCTCGTATCCGAACTGATGCAGGGAGAGGTCCCATTGGAGCAGCAGCAATGGGTCCCCCTCTGTCCTCCTTGCTCCCAAGGGGTTCCTTTGGGATGCAAAGTGCAGGGCAGCTCCCCAGCATCACCTGAGCATTCCCAGCACTAAACCCACCTCTGTGAGGTTTTATCCCCATTCATCCCAGGAATGGGAGCTGGGAAAGCATCTTCCCAACAGGCAGCGACTGTTGGGAGCTGCGGGCATCACTTGGGGACACCGGAGTCCTCCAGTGCAGGGGGGTTTGGTACCAAGGATGCTGGGAGCGATGCGGGCAGGAATGGGAATGGGCTGAGGGATGCAGGGCCAGGAGGAGGACGCGGGTCCTGTGCCAGGGCAGCCCCGCAGGCAGCAGCAGCCACCCGCTGCCTCTTGCTGGCTCTGGTGCTGTTGGGCTGCAGTGAGGATGAAGGCGCCTGGAGCATCCTCATCCCGGCACCCCATAGCACCCACAGCGGCACGAGCCCCACGGCTCCTGGGCATGGCGGAGGAGCGATGCTCCCGCTGTGGGACGGGACCATCCCAGCTCCCCCCAATCCCCCTCTTCCCCCTTTTTCCCATTGAGTTTCCATAAATCAAGCTCTGGCATCCCCCCCCCCCCCCCCCCCTTTTCCTTCCCCTGCGGCGGGTTTGGGGGTCACCGGTGACCCCTGGCAGATGGCGGGGGATCTCCCACCCCTTCCCAAGGAACTCTTGGAGCCGACCATCTGTCAGGGAGCTCAGAGCTCCCCAGCTCCTGCTTTGGGAGCCTCCGTGCAGCATCCGCACCTTGGGACCCGGCTGCTGGCAGCGCAGGCAGGAGGGGATGGGGGGGGGGAAGAAAAGAGTGTGTGGGGGTGCAATGAATTCTGCCCCCTCCCAAATCCATGGGGTGAGGAGGAGACGTGGAGGGATTATAGGGAGAATCCCAGTGCTTTCAATGGGGATGGAAGGGATCTTGTCCCACTCACGGAGCATCCTTCCCCTGGACCAGCCTGGGGGCAGCGGATGGGGTTAGGGCATCCTGGGGGTGTCCCCACCACAGTGGCCCTCCCCCTGTCCCCAAGGGGGTTTTGGGTTTGTCCCCAAGAGCACGGTGCTGAGGCAAGCAGCTGAGCTCCGGTTGTGGGGCTGGGGAGCTCCGGTTGTGGGGCTGGGGGCCTCTGGGGACCCACGGACCCCAGGGAGGGCACATCTGGGTGAGGAGGGAGGAGGCACCCACCACAGACCCTCATCTCCTTGTGATGAGCCCCAGGGAGAGGCCACCTCCGGGGTGGAGACCTGGGGGACCCGATATGGTCCCCAAGTGGGGCAATGCAATGGGGCAGGACCCATAAGCAGCTCCCAAGGCTCAGAGACCGCAGGGAGCATCCCGACCAAGAGGGAGCAGGGCTCCTGGCTGGCAGGAGCTTGCTTTTCCCAGTGTCCTCATCCCCGCATCCCATGGCAATGAGGGGCTGCTCCCGGGTGATAACTGAGGGTTTATTTCACTCCTGGATCCCACTTTGCATCCCAAATCCCTCCTGCTCCTCCACTGCACCCAAGGGATGCGGCCCTCGATGGGAGCAGGGGTTGTCTCCATCCTCCTGCTCAGCCACCACCGCCGCCCTGCCCAGCAGCACCAGCACCGGTCCTGCCCCTGTCCCAGCGCTGCCCAGTGCCATGGAGGCTGGTGTGGGGCAGCCCCTGGCCCCGCAGTGGGGCTGCAGCCGTCCCGTCCCCACAGCTTCAAGGGGAGACCACGTACGCGGTGGCGATGTACTTGCGGCCATTGCCATAGGTGGACTTGGTCCAGGGGTAGGTCTGGATGCTGAGGCTGTGGCCACCCAGGCTCAGGTGACATCTGTGGGGACATGGCTTGAGTTATAGCTCTGACCCCATCCTGAGCCCCACTGACATCCCCAGGATGCTCTCGATGCCCCCACACCAACCCTGAGCCCCACAACCTCATCCCAGGATGCTCTTGGTGTCCCCACACCATCCCTGAGCCCCATAATCACATCCTCAGGATGCTCTTGGTGACCCCACAATATCCCTGGTCCCCACAACCACATCTCCAGGATGCTCTCGGTGTCCCCACACCATCCCTGAGCCTCACAATCACATCTCCAGGATGCTCTTGATGCCCCCACACCACCCCTGAGCCCCATAATCACATCCCCAGGATGCTCTTGATGCCCCCACACCACCCCTGAGCCCCATAATCACATCCCCAGGATGCTCTTGATGCCCCCACACCACCCCTGAGCCCCACGATCACATCCCAGGATGCTCTTGGTGACCCCACAGTATCCCTGCTCCCCACAGCCGCATCCCCAGGATGCTCCCGGTTCCAGATGTGGGTCCGCACGGATGCCCGTGGTACTCACTCCCTCCCTGGCCTCGCGATGAAGCACAACGTGTAGAGGCCAAGCTCGAACTCGGGGCTGCAGCCGATGAAGGCAGCTCCCACCTCCTTGTAGAAGCCATCCCAGCTGAACTGCAGCCCCAGCACGTCCGGGTACGTGTCCCACTGGGGGAAAAAGGGGGTCCAGGACTCAGAGCCGCAAAGCCCCAAGCGCCCCCCACAGCAGCTTCCCACTGGCGTGAGGGCAGAGCCCCCAACCTCACCCTCTCCCTTATGTTGCGCTGTCATTCCATGCCCTTCCCACCCTCCTGCCCTCCATCCCACGGGAGCAGAGGGGATGCGGCATCCCGTTCGCCCCACGTGGGATGCGGCCGGTTTGGGATGCTGCCACGCATCCCGTGGGATCACTCACGGGCCCGTCGAAGTTGTGGCTGAAGTAGTTGACCGTTCCCTGCTTTTCCAGCAGGTAGAAACGAATCCAGTTGTGGAATCCGGACACTTTCCCCTTCTTCACCTCCCCTGGGACACGGGAGCATGGGGTGAGCCCCAGCCTGGCGCTGCCCATCCCGCCCCGTCCCAGCGGTGCTGGTGCTACCTGAGAAGACGTGCTCGAAGCCGCTGGAATCCTGCTCCCCGTCGCCGCGGGAGTAGAGCCCGAACCACATCTCCTGCAGATCCGCAAGGAATTCCCGCTCCGAGCCGTAGCGGTCTGGACGGGATGGTGGGAGCGGTGATGGCGGGTGGGAGCCGGGGGAGAAGCATCCTGACCCAGGGCTCCTCTTGATCCATCAGCCCTGACCCAGTCCTATCCCTGATCCATCATCCCTGACCTTCCCTTCATCTATTCCTGTCCCAGTCCTATCCCTGATCCATCCCTGTCCCAATCCTCTCCCTGTCCCAATCCTCTCCCTGATCCATCCCTTTCCCAATCCTCTCCCTGATCCATCCCTTTCCCAATCCTCTCCCTGATCCATCCCTTTCCCAATCCTCTCCCTCAATCCATCCCTTTCCCAATCCTCTCCCTCATCCATCCCTTTCCCAATCCTCTCCCTCATCCATCCCTTTCCCAATCCTCTCCCTCAATCCATCCCTTTCCCAATCCTCTCCCTCATCCATCCCTTTCCCAATCCTCTCCCTGATCCATCCCTTTCCCAATCCTCTCCCTCATCCATCCCTTTCCCAATCCTCTCCCTCATCCATCCCTTTCCCAATCCTCTCCCTCATCCATCCCTTTCCCAAACCTCTCCCTGATCTTCTTTCCCAGTCTTCCCCCTGATCCATCCTTGTCCTAGTCCTCTCCCTGACCCATTCCTGTCCCAATCCTCTCCCTGATCCATCCCTTTCCCAATCCTCTCCCTCATCCATCCCTGTCCCAGTCCTCTCCCTGACCCATTCCTGTCCCAATCCTCTCCCTGTCCCAGTCCTCTTCTTGACCCATCCCTTTCCCAATCCTCTCCCTAATCCATCCCTGTCCCAGTCCTCTCCCTGATCCATCCCTGTCCCAGTCCTCTCCCTGATCCACCATCCCTGACCTCTCCCTTTCCCATCCCTTTCCCAATCCTCTCCCTGTCCCACTTCCCTTAGGAACTTTACCCCGCTCCATTCCCCCCATCCCACCATCCCTGCGATCCCACTCCGTGCTCCTCCATCCCAACCCTCCCAGCCCACCTCCCACCAACAGGACCTTTCCTTTGGGACCCCCAACCCCCGTTCCCCTGCTCCCCACTCACTTTTACTCTGGAGGAAGGCGAAGAGTTTCTTCATGAGCTCCGTCTTCATCACTTCCCGAAGGAAGTTTTCCTGCTCCCTCAGCTCCTCCTCCGTCACCTCCTCCTCCTTCCCGGTGGCCCTCCGGTAATTATCCAGCAGCTTAATGAAGCTGGAATAGGTGGGCTTGGAGAAGAGCTCCTCATTGACGTACCTATAGAGCCTAGGAGACAGCAGAGGGGTTCAAACCAACCCGGAGCCCTCTTTGGTCTCTGGCTGGCCAATGCTCGCCCCATGAGGACCACTCACGGCTGCGGGGACCGGTCCTCCTGGTCCCCGGTCTCCTCGGGGGATGCTCGGTGCTGGGGGTTGATGGCGATGTCGCTGGGTCGGGCTTTGTTGTGGTCGGCCCTATAGAGCTGCTCTGAGATGCGCAGGAGGTCCTGGTCCGTGATGGAATCCCGGCTCCTGGAGAAACCCTCTGGAAGAGAGGTGGAAGCGCTTGGGATGCGGGGTCGCTGCTGCCTCCATCCTGGGACACTGAGATTGAGGTTGAGGGGTGCAGGAGGGCCCCAAGCCCACCCTTTGGGGCTAAAAGGAACCCTTTGTGGAGCACTGGGTGAACTGGGAAGCATCAGCTCCATCCCCTTGCTCCTTGGGGCTCATTCCAGCCCCATCTCCCATGGTTTAGGTTCATGGTGACCAGAGGATGGGAAGACCCTGCCTCTGCTTCACCCAGCTCTGGGGAAGGGTCATGGTGGTGCTGGTGAGCAGGCAGGAGGTGCTGGGACACATGGGGTGACCCCACGGAGGTGGTTGGATCCCTCGCTACTCACCACGGGAGTGAGCTGCCTCCTCGGCCCATTCTCCACCTGCACGGAGCCAAAGGAAAGGATGCTCAGGGTGATGGAGATGCGGGACCACATCAATAGGACACATGATGCTAACCAGCCCCTCTGCACCCCATGGCCCCCGGACCCCCGTGTCCACCCCATGTCCATCCCATATGGATGCTCACCGGGCTGGCAATGCCTGTAGTAATCCCCACAGCAGCTGTGGTCCCTCTCGCACTCGGGGCTGCAGTGGCACTCGTCCTCCTCGTTGTAGGGCTCCTCACAGCGCCCATAGCAGGAGTCAGGGGCTGTGTATAGGGCTTTGGGGGACAGAAACACCGGTGTGGTCCTCAGCACGGACCAAGCACCCTGCCCCATCCTGCCCATGGCCTGGAGCATCCTTCCTTCCCCTCGTATCCCCCTCCTAGGAGAGCCTGAAGCTCCTCTCTGGGGCTATTTGGGATGCTCTGCCAGCGCCGAGGGGTGGTGTTGTGATGGGGTGAGTCCTCAGGAGGCACAATTCCCATGGACACTCCTCTTTGGACGTGGATTTCCAGCACGCCAAGGCCACTTCACACCAGGAAACTCGTTCTTGACGCCCCACCGTTCATTCCTCCTTCTGATTCACCCTTTGAAGGCCAGGATGAGCAGCAATGCCCCAGGTGCCACCACTTCCAGGCAGGAAGAGTGCCACATTCCAGGCACCTTTATGTGCGACCTTCATCACCCTTGGGAAACCTGGGATCTCCTTCCTGAGCTCTTGATGGGATGAATGTGTCACTGAGCATCTGCTGCGTTACACAGGGGGGGCTTTGGATATGGGATGCCTTGTCGTGTGGCCATCATCGGGGGCGTGAGGGACACTTGGCATCAAGCAAAGAGGGGCTGTAGGAGAGCAGGAGGTTGGGTTTGGGCTAAGAGACAGCCCAGAGAAGGCGTGTTTACGGAAGGTGCTTTATCCTTTGTGCTGCCCATCAGCTCCTGAGGGCAGGAATGGCAGCCCAAGCGTGGCTTTCTTGGCATCCCTATGCTCCAGCCAGGAAGGTGAGCGGAGAACCATAGAACCATGGACTGGTTTGGGTTGGAAAAGACCTTACAGCTCATCCAGTTCCAACCCCTTCCCATAGGCAGGGATGAATCACGTTAGCCCATGCTACCCAATGCCTTGTTTGACCTCGCCTCCCATCTCCAACCCCATGAGAGATCCCAAGCAAGCTGCAAATGGCTCCCTGGAGGAAAGGGAGCTGCTTTCCCTTTGCCAACCTGCAACCAGGCCACAGCTCCAGCACCTCTGGCTCACCTGCCTTGAACTGCAGGAGGTGAAGGATGCCCTAAGGGCAAACCCTGACGCAAGGACCACGGCCACGTCATGCGGGTTGGCTTCAGTCCTGCTCTGGATCGCACCCAAGGCCTTTCAGAGCCCCATTACCGAGGCCCCACACGTGATGATGGGAGAGGAAGAACCTCTTGGCCCCATTGGGCAACCCAGCCCAGGCTGACTGTGCTGCAAGGACTCACTGCTGACTCCTTGGCTTCTCGCCACCACATCCCTGCCTCCAAAGCCACTCTATAGCAAAGGGAGTGGTAGGGAGGAAGGGGTTGCTTGGGATGCTCCTGGAGACCATCTCCCCTTGGTGATGCTGGAATGGGTTGGGTTGGAAGGGAGCTTGAAGCCCATCCAATTCCCTCCCATCCCAACCTGTTCCATCAGGATTCGATGACCCCCATCCCCAGGACATCATCCCTCTCGCTTCCGACACGTCACTCGGGATAATTCAGCCTGAATCATCCATCCAGGCTCGTTTTCCAGCAGCAATCCCAGAGGGATTGTGCAAGGCAGGAACTGCCCACACCTAAATCACTGCTGAGACATTGCTGGCGCTGGGGCACGTGCTGCCGGAGCGGCAGTGGCGCAGTGGGGCAGGAGCCCCATGGAGCCCAAGGAGGACCGAGCTCAGCATCACCCCATGGGTCACTTGTGGGTGCTGAGGCTTCACAGGGCAATGGGTGCTGCAGGGGGACCTCCCCTCCTCCTCACACATGGACACAGAGAGCATCCGGCCACCCGTGATGGTTGAGTTTAATGGAGCTGATGGAGCTTCCTGGGAGCTGCAGCCAAGGGATGGGGCTGGAGCAGGAGGACGTGGAATCATGGAATGGGTTGGGTTGGAAGGGACCTTAAAGCTCATCCAGTTCTATGGGCAGGGACACCTCCCACCAGAGCAGGGTACCCCAAGCCCCTGTGTCCAACCCGGCCTTGATGGGATGGAGCATCCAAACCTCCTCCATCGAACCCATCCCAGTGTCCCAGCACCCTCACAGGGAAGAACTTCCTTATCTCCAAGCTGAACTCCCCCTGTTCCAGTCTGAACCCATCACCCCTTGTCCCATCGCTCCAGTCCCTGATGCAGGTCCCTCTCCAGCATCCTTGCATCCCCTTTCAGAAGCTGCTCTTCTCCAGCCCCACTGTTCCCAGCCTGGCTCCTATGGGAGCTGCTCCAGCCCCTGAGCATCCTCATGGCCTCCTCTGGACCAACTCCAGGTTCTCCTTGTGCTGAGGACACCGGAGCTGGATGCAGTTTCCAAGCGGGGTCCCAGCAGAGCGGCACAGACGTGGCTCAGTCCAGCACATCCACACTCAGCCCTTGCCTGGTCCAGCCTGTTTTTCCAGCTCCAGGAAGCCAGGCCACCATTCCCATCTCATTTGCAGGTCCAGCCCTCCCCAGAGCAGCTTCTGGGACCAAAGCAAACTCCTTTTCCTTTCCTCCATATAGGATTTGGCAGGGGAACAGGGGCTGTTTCCATGCACCAGCATCCCAGTGCCTCCCAGTTTGGCTTCGGTGCACGGGGATGGGTTATGGACCGTGTCCTATCAGCACCTTGCTGCAAACACAGCCCAAGGCCCCATTTGAAGGACAAATAAACTTGCAAGCAAGGAGCTATGGATGCTCTGAGCTGCCCAGGTACTTAATGACGTCCTCCACTCACCGCCCTATGGATGAGGTACCAGGATACAGCTCCCCCCCTCCTCCCCACGCTGGAGGATGCAGGAGGCAGAGGCTTGCAGGGCAAAAGCACCCCAGGCTGCACCAGGAATTAAGGGATGGCCAAGGGGAATCCCTTGGGGAAGTCCCAACCCATCCTCATCACCACGGAGCTGGAGCAGGAAACCATCCCTCACCCTGTCCCTTGTGAAGCTCCGATGGATCCAACCCCATCAGGAGCTCCTGGTTTCTGGCAGCACCCCCCTGCTTCCAGCCCGTCCCCATGCTTCCCATGGGATGCTCCGGCTGCTGTCACCCCTCTGCCGGAGCCCAGCTCCATTACTCACTGCCAGCCACGCAGCCCAGGGCTATTCCTGCCCCGACCAGGAGGATCCAGGTCTTCATTACCCCGTCGACACCGGGCTGGATGCTTGGGAGCGTCCCGGAGAGCAGGTTGGGAATGACGGTGCTCCCTGGCGCTCCCTGCTATATGTGGGTCCCCTGGGGGCACGGAGGGGAAGGAGGAGCTTGGTGCCTTCACCCAAAACCCATTACGTGCATGGCTCAATCACAGCCTTCCCGCAGCGGGAGCAGGGCTGGATAATCCGGTATCCCGGTATTGCTCCATCCTGGGCTGCATGAACCCAATGGCCTTCCTTGGATGCTGCTTCTGGAGGTTGGGAATTCCTCATGGAGGCCTCCAGCAGCACCGGGACACAGCATCAAGGAGCGGGTTTTGTGGTGATCCCGTTGTGGTCTCATCCAGGGGACAAGCCCAGAGGCGGTCCCTGCCCTGCAAGGGGCTGCTATTCCCTAGGGAGCATCCCTAGGGAGCACCAACGGGAAGCTCAGCCCCTGCTTGGTGTGGTCACCAGCCTCTCCCCTGCCCACAGCAGGCTCAGTTCCGAGCATCCCAATGGGAGATGGTCCCAGATGATGGGGGTTTTGGTACATCCACAAGGAAGGACAATTCCCATTGCGGAGCACATCCTGTGTGCCCCCCAAAGGGGCCTGTATTGGACCAGCTCAGCACCCATCCTGCCTCCGAGAGCATCTCCAAGCTGCCCTTGGCCCATTGCACAAGCTCCCTGTTTGCAAAGGGGCAGGCCTGGCTCCAGCCCCATGGCCTCCTCTGGACCCATTTAGGGGACAGGGAGCACTGCTGGGACCACGCATGGGGATGGGGTTGGAAACCTCCTGCCCCATTGAGCACAACCACCCCAGCCAAAGCTTTGCATTGGGCTGGGAGCTGCAAGGAACCCACCTCCCACCCC